>NC_092582.1:2245000-2545000 GCF_037975245.1 Apostichopus japonicus
AATTTGCTTCTGTTTGGTCCCTGAATTCATATGTCAGTCATGAATATTTTAACAAATTTCACATCTGACAAGTGATTAGTTCTAAATCAAGAAAGCCTTATCTATTTCAATCCGGGTGAAATTTTGCACACAAGCATCTTGTTATACAGATGTCTACAACATGCACACATATGGTATTTTAAGCACAGTTTAAGAAGCTCTGTCGGATACCAGGCGCGTATCCAGGGGGCGTTGGGGGCGCGCGCCCCCCGGGTAAGAAAAAGAGGAGAGAAAAAAAGAGAAGAAAAAAAGGGAAAAAGAGGGGAAAAAGAGGAGGAGGAGAGGAAGGAAGGGAAAAGAAAAAGAAAAAGAAAAAGAAGAAAGAGAGAAAAAGGAGAAAAGGAGGGAGTAAAAGAAAAACGCCAAAACACCGGGAAGAGAAAGAGGAACAGGGACATCATTGCAGCGCTGATCCCTATTATATACACAGGGTAGCCAGTGACGGATCAAGGATTTCGGAAGGGGCGTGTGCCTCACCCTACCCCTTACACCGACAACTCCATTTTTGACTTTTCCATTTTCCTCTCTCACTCATAATCTATACATATACTATATATGGTCTATCATAACGTGTCTGTGTGTATATACGCCTTAAACAATTGTAGAATTGTGCTATGAAACCAACTGTGGCTGGTCTCGAACTCGACCGTGTCGACCGGGAACATGACGCATTTCGGGAAGGGGGCGACCGCCCCCCCCCCCTTCAGCATATTGTTTGTTATAATATTGCTAGTAATTTCAAATGTAGAAAGTGCTTAGATGCAACTTACAAGGCCTGGGAAGTGTCATTTCCAGCGATCTGGGAGGCATTTTCGGCCAAAATTTTCTTGTACGCTTCGCGCCAACTTATGGTGGCGCTACGCTTAGATAATTTGACTACAGGCTTCGTCCCCCCCCCCCCCCCTTGGCAAATTCCTCGCTACACGCCTGTTCGAATTTGTAAAGCAAACAGCAGATATCACATCATATCAGTGAGCATGAAAAATGGCGTTCCAGGATGAACAGCCTCAAAACTGTCCGACTTGCCCGAAAAAATAACCAAACATTTTCAACATACTAATGTCAATATCATATATATGCAAGCATCGGTTATTACATCGCATGCCATCGTATACCGTACGGTCCGTGAAAGTTACGCAGTATACCGCGGGATGCTAATGTAAACAACGAAATGTCTTATGTAGATAGAGAAAAAGCATGGAGGTCCAATTATGCCAAAACTCTCTTTTACATTAGTAATGGCGAAGTAGGGGCTTCAGCCCCCCCCCCCCCTCCTCCTACGCCTATGTGTGCAGTGTTCGGTTTCGGAAATATCTGCTATTTTTTCATTTCCTTCAACCAAGTTTTATAATAGCCGTTATAAGAAGTTTTAATATTTCTACACCAATAAATTAACTGTGTCGGAATTTTCGAAAATTTCTGACCAACATTCTTCATCACACTTCCCTCTACTCGTGCAATTTTTACCGGACTGTTAGGGGTTCAAGGAGGTTTTTCTATATTGGTTGTCCATAGATGAAATTTTGTGCAACATTGTGGGTATGTTTTTAAGTTTATTCACGAGAATGTGAATTTTCAAATTCTCAACAAATAATGGGCTTAAAACCTTGAAAAGTGGGGCTGACGGATATTGTGGGCCGCGACGTAGAATCACCTACAAAAGCAATGATCCACAGGACATGCGATGAGGTCGAGCATGATGTGTGACTGGTGACAATCTTCAAAAAGGTTATGGATGGGAAAAAAAACTATTGGGAAATACTTGGTTCTCAGGCAAAAAGTGTACATCTGGTTAGTCATTTACAAGCCCGAGAAGTGCCATTTCCGGTGATCCGGGTGGTCTCAAAACCAGAATTTTTCTTGTACGCTGCGCGCCAACCGATGGTGGCATTCCGCTTAGATAGTAAGTCGCGCCCCCCCCCCCCCGGGTATAAAATCCTGGATACGCCCCTGGATACATTCACTGGCCATCGGAAACATAAAAACCTATAAAATCAAGACTGTAGGGCAGTAACATTTGTAGAATCTCTAGGGGTTGAAGAACATCGAAAAACATGTATCGTCGAAATGTTACACGGCGATGCTTTGATGTGCGTATATTCAAGGGCCTTGTTGAAGAAAGTTGGGGAGGGTGTCCAATTTCTTAAACGACACTATCTAAGCGGAGCGCCACCATCAGTTGGCGCGTAGAGTGCAAGGAATTTTTTGGGGGGGTTGCAAAATTGCCTCCTAGATTGCCGGAAATGGCACTTCCCAGGCCTTGTTAGTTGAATCTAAATATATTTAATTTTGGGTCCTCATGAAATTTACACTTCATAAACAAAATATGTTCCGTAAAATCACCTTGTAGTGAAAAAGTAGGACTTAACGTTACCTTATAAGCTCTGCTCTATTCTTTGCTTTACACAGGTAATTGAAGATAAGAAAGCACGGTAGGGCATGCTGATGGTACCCGTAGCCTATATATGCTGTGGAAGCCATATGGGGAATTTAGGTGTAAATTAATTGTTAGAGTTGTGTTATCATTGTTTGTTTTACATGCCAAAATGAACCCAACTGTGGAGGCGGGGGGGGGGGGGTGGCGAGTGGATGTACCGTGTAGGGAACTGCGCCTCAATATTTCTAGTTAAAACATTGGGGCCCTGGTATAGGTACTAACAGTGACACTGATAGGCACTTATAAAGCATATAGACGTACTAAATATATTTATGAACCGTAGTTTCACATTAGACGTTCATTCTTAAGCTGTCTACGTCTATTGTTATTCTAGCAAAACTCGTGGAAACCAAACAACGCATCCGCGATCGACCTACGTTATGAGCTCGATCGGTTTTCCTTTTGAACGCCATTCTTACAATAGTTTCCTAGAATGTTGAGGTCGCACACTACTGACTAATGAAATCAGGAAAAAATGATATCAACATTTCGTTAAAACCAACTAAAATATCGCATTCTGTCCAGGCGTTCACATTATCGTAGGCATGTTAAGAATTCTGTTCCAGTTTGCAAATACAAAAATATATTTTGAGACGCAAACACTAGGTCGCGCTGCAATGTAAATCAGAAACGTTTCAGCTGAACTAAGGTACTACACTGTAAAAACCGCCAATTGCTTGGTCAATAACGTTTTGCACAGAATTTGGTCTTTTCGCTGAGATACTGCGTGAGGTTGTTTAAATATTGAGACATGTGAGAAAATACGTTTGACCTTTGATCCATACCTGGGTCATTTCCAAAGGATGTTTTCCTTTGACAAGTGCAGTGTTCACGATCTTGGTATTTTACACTCCGTCGACACGAAAAATGGCGCAGCGCATATAAAGTGAAACTTTCGAAGATACAAAGTTCGGCGGATATTATGGACACCTTTGTACCATCCATTCTCAACGTGGATTGGATTGGGAGATCTCATCACAGTACTTGAAGATGGGTAGGCCTATACGAATATAAATACATCAGAAGGAGAAAGTGAATCAGTCGATAATTTACCATGAAATTGTGAGAATATATCACCTTTGCAATCTTTCTTTCTTTTCCATATATATGCGTTTTGTTTTTTGGGGCTGTTGTCAATTGCAAAAAAATAAATCTTTTATGCATAAAGTTTATTTTATTAGCATAAATCACGATGTTATTCTATGAAAACACGAGTTCATTGACTGTCAAATGTCCTTTACCGTAATGACATAAAACGTTTTCGCAGTACCGGTTCGCCTTGAATGCTAGCTTCAGACTAAAACACAGGTCTGAGCGATTTGAAGTTTGATATGTAATCTACATGCTAACTTCAATCCAAACTCTGTTCTGCACAATAATATTTACTAGTCTTGCGGCATTAGCCAAGTCGAGAAAATATCGGTAAAACAAGGACCTGATCACCAATAAAAGTTATTCCGATCAGTTTGGTGTTTATGTTGTCATCGTGTCTTTGTGCCTGTTACTTTATTTTAACCACTTTGCCTATTACTATTAAAACTTAGACCTAGGCCCAAGTTAGGACAGGTCCTAACACTAAACGGGAATGCCGTTCGGTAGGGCTGAGGCCAAAACAAGGTTCTTGCACTCGGACTATGCAGTTGATGTGGCCTCAACATCCAATTTTCGACATTTTCGAGTGACCCATTATCACCTGGACCTAGACTTTGATTTCGAGAAGAAGGAGATAAAAGGAACGGCAGATCTTCGCATGACATGCCTCCAGTCGTGTTCCCGTAGTGAGTTTTTGTAACTTTATCCAACTTAGGCTAGCCTAGGCTATAGACATACTGTACCAATGCCTAGCCAGTTTGGTTAGGTATGGCTAGCCTAAGTTAGTTCATACTTTAGTAACTTTATGCCTAATGTAAGCTGTGGGCTCTATCTGGGAGATGTTAGTGACCACCATAAAAATATTGTGTTTCGGTCCAATGGTATATATGGTAAATTTGCAACAGCAAGGGCAGTAATGTTCTAAAGGTTAGCTGTGGAGTGTCATCACAATCTTGATTATTTTTCACAGTAGTTTCTATCTTTTAGCTATGTGCTTCCATCAAAGGTGTGACCAGAATAGCCCCAGAAATAGTAAGAATAATTCTTGTAAAGGTCAGGAGTCAAATTGCTTGAAGCAAGGGAAATTTACCTAACTTTGCACTTCCGTTGAAGTGTATACTGCTGTGTCTCGAAGAACTTAATTGATCATTCATTTCACTGGCAATTTTGGCTAATTTCGTTAAGACTTTTATAGGTTTTAATTAAAACAGTGGTTAAAATTTGACTAACAAGTTACGCAGCTACTAGTGTCTATCACTATCAGTGCAGCTACAGTATGTAAAACACAGTATGGGAAGACGTGTGAAACTACCTTATACCACCATATGCCAACTAAAATCTATCCAAAAGCGAGCTGTAATTCTTGGTAATTACTCTCCATGGATGTGGACGATAAATAGTAATACTATCATCGTTGTGTTTTTATATCATTTTTATGATAAAGGTGTTTCTCAGAAAGTTTGACCAAGCATCCCTGTAGTATTCAGTATAACTGGCCCCTTGTAAATTCCCATCTCCTACAGTAGGCTTGGGTGTAGTGGCTGCTAATTAGTATATTACTGTGTCAGCATAAAGTTGTGTTACTTCCCTGTTGTCTCAGACTACCAAACTTCTGCTCAGATAACCGAAATGAAATCAGTTTTAGGGGTCTCAACATGAACGACTAGTTGTTTTAGAGGTAAAATGATAGATCAGTATCTTCCCCAAAGCTGGTGTTCACATAACCTACACATTTCTCCCACATTGGTCATTTTTATATTGCAAGATTTTGTTGGATAATCAAATTTGCTGTTCTAACAACTGGCAACAAAGGTCTGATTGTCCAAAAATCCTTAAAATATTTGCCCATTGTATCTTCGTAGGAATTTTGAACATTATTATCAACTACTCGACTCCCACAGTGCTGTCACAAAAAATGTACAGTAGATACACTTACCGACATCTCAAAAAATGAGGACTCCAACCCACCAAATTATAGTGGAATGCATGTACACAGACTTGAAAATAATTAGACAAAATAATAAGATTACACGTTACCTAGATATAGAAGCATACAAATTATACTGCCATTGTAACAGCATTCAACATTGGGAAATAATTGTAGGTACAAACACATTTACAGTAGGGTGTATGAATTGGATGTTAAAAAATGTTAACACAAAAGAATAATCATGTCACATAACCTGCACATGTGTCTCTTTTTCAGTTATATTGGACAATCACGATACAGTATCTCTCGGGAAAGTGACGTTGGTGCCATCAGGACGAAGTCTTCCATATGAATGCCATCCATTCTCGCCATATGGCTCAGCTCTGCACATTTTCCTGTCCTGCCAGGAAGGAGATGTTTTTACCGTCCGCATCGAGTTTGTGTCTGGCAGGGGCCCCTCTCTTAATTGGCAGGAACCGGAGCAAACAGCAGGTCTGGATGTTGCTATTACCTTGTAAAAATATTCCCTTAAATATCTTTCTTTTGTAAGAGTCTACAGAATCTCCAAATGAGGACATTATACCCTGGTAAAATACTTATCAAGCAGAACTTGAAACACTTGTATACCTCTCACACTAACACTTTTAATGTTTCACTGTTGTATATATGAATTTTAGATCCTCCTGCAAGCAGGGACTCACGAAGAAGCCTCATTGGCTTTATCAAAGCTGCAAGCTGACCCAAGTCAGCCTCTTAGATTCATATTTAATGTCCACATTAATGAATTGTCAATTTTCAACAACTCTGTAACTGGATAACATACATTAATCTTGGAGTGACTCGAACTGGGGACCTTATTATTGGAAGGCACCGGCGTTAACCACTGGGCTAACAATCCGTTTGCTTACACTCCACTGAGATAACACTCCACTGAGCTAACACTCCACTGAGCTAACACTCCACTGAGCAAACACTCCTCTTATAATCGCAGTTTGAATTGTGGCAGAATTTGGTAAAAGATGGTCAAGTTATTGCAGTGAGTGGATGCACTCTCAAAAAGGAGCGTTGTCCAGAGGGTAACCGTGTGGAAATTAAATGGCTATCGTCTTCAGTGCATGCTCATAATTCCTGCACTGACATCTGTTGGAATTTTTCAACTGGTTTCAAATATTGCATGTGCCATTAAGCAACATGGCTTTGAGACTCTATGTAACTGTATCCCAGGTCCCCATGTTCGCTACAGTAGTATGGAGTTCATATGTGTTATGTTCCCCCAAAGTGAGATCCGTTGAACATCTGTTGTACATCTCAGCATCAAAAAGGAAACTTTCAGACAGTTTTCTGATGTCTTCTGTGGTAGTCTTGATGTCATGAAACTTAAAGGAATACTTAATAGAAAATGTATTGATAATACTTTAGATTCATGTGCTCTACTCTGCAAAGAATGGTTACTGACCACAGTTAAAATATAGAAAAAGCTTTTTTCTAAAACTTTAACTAAGTGATAGGTTCTGTACTAAGACAGTATAGTCAACATAAATATATTAAATTTTGAGTTACGGTTGTTTTGATTGTTTTATCAGATAAATAATTTTCATCTCAAAAACTACCTTGTTGCTGCAAGCCAAATGTTTTCTAAATAGAACACATTTTTTTTCTGAGTTTGAAAAACATTTCTCGTTGTCAACTGCAGGTGTTTGTTTTGTTCAATTATAAAATACAGGCAAGAAAAATCCTTTCTTCTACTCTGTTGGGTTCACCACTACTAACAGAACGATGTTTCCGTGCTGCGACTCCCCAGCCGTGAAAGCGACATTTTCTGCTTTCATAAAGGTATGTGGCCATTGGAAGATTTCTTTAAGTTGGACATTGCAGTATCTTGTTCTCTCAGAGGGCGAGGTAACACTGTATTAACCACATGATTCCTTTTGCTAGATTATCGTGTCAACTCTGGGGTAGTATTTAGAGGTATAATTAAGTTCTAATATTGAGATAATATATAATACAGAACTTTTCCAAAAAATATGCATTGATCCCAAGTTCTAGCTTTATAACTTGTTACTTTGAGAGGTATAAAATGTTGATTTTATTTCGGAGGAGTGCCATTTGAGCAGTAACGTTTGATGTCAAACTTGAACTACACTGCTGTTGTTTTCCTTTCAAATTGAAGTGATTGTGAAAGCTTGACAAAATACTGAATCATTTTGTGAAAGGATGTTGGTGGTTAAAGGTTTCATCAAGTAACCTCATGAAATTTAAACAACTGTTTTAATTGTGATTGGATCATAATTGCATAGTCGACACAATAAACAGTAATAACCATTTCATGATTTGTCCATACATGATATCACAAAATTATTGTGTGGTGTCATGTATTTTTTATCCGAATTAAATGAACAAATTTCACAATTTTGCATCAGAGCAGCAGAATGTCCGTACTATCAAGATGGCATTTGGACGAATTTGTTTCTTTGCTAATTTCTTGCAACATGCTATTTGTTTAATATCAACTCTTAGTAAGCAACAGTTGTTCACATTGAGATAGATGGTGGACCTTGTAGATTGAACTTTGACTTTTTAGGTTCCAACAGTTGTGGGTAACTAACTATTGATTTAAGGAAAAATGCAAGTGAATTCCAGTGTAGGAATTAAAAAGGAATTATGTCACCTCGTTAGCATGTTACCTCGTTAGTCTAGAGTATCTTGACAACTGACTGACAAGACTGGTTGACAGCTGATTCATGTCTGTCATGTGATAAAGTGTGCACAATTAAAGGACTAATTTGTGGGAATAAACCTCAATCTCGATTTTATGACCAAAACATGAGGTTACAGTACACTGATCACATGAGTAGAACTAACAAGTTGACCTCAATTGGTTTGTTGTTGGTTTTTCCTTTAAATTTCCAGTGTTTTGCACTTTATAGAGTGAATGCTTTTGTGATAATACTTTGATGACCAATTTTAAAGATAAGTTTCTAGAGACGACTGAAACAGAACAGCTTGAGTTTACTATATTAGCAGAGATTTATATCAATTTTAGTCTTACAATTGACTTGTATTTTCCTAAATGTCAAGGTACGGACTATCTGGTCTGACGTTAAAACAGAGAATTACTTTAAATTGATTCAATTTGTAGCCCAAATTCTTTGACCTAGAAAAAAATTTGAATCAAGATAACCCAGTCTCTTCAGAATTTCAAGTTACTGGTATTTTTTTAATTATTTTTTTTTTTTTGGTGTTTCTGCAAAACCCTAGTTATTTCAGCATTCTATAGTGAACAAACTTCATTTATCCAAATTGTATACACCAATTCTTCATACTTTTTTGGGAATACATAAATTTATTCTAGGTTGTAATTTGTCACTTATATTCTTGTATTGGTCAGGCTCCGGAGGGGTTTTCAGCTGTGATGAGCGCAGCTTACAGGGAAGAATTAGGAGGCAACCGATTCTTCTTCAAGATGGACCATCCCATCCCGACTTACCTCATCGCCATCGCCGTCGGAGAAATGGCATCAAAGCAGATTGGTCCGAGAAGTAAAGTCTGGGCAGAACCTTGCATGCTGGTATGTAAAAAAAAAAAAAAAGTAAATTTTTTTTTGAAAAAGAGTAAAAAAAAATTAAAGAAAAAAAAGAAAGAAAAAAAAAGGAGTAAAACAAAAAAACTTTTGGTGATCCATACAGGAACACCAGATATTGCAGAGTAAAGTAATAGATTACACAGACAATTCATCAAAAACTTGGATAGTATTCCTATCATTGGTGACTGTTGAGTACAAAGGATTTGATGTTGTAGGTCTTTGGAGTGACTTAATGTTGACTCATGGGCTAAAAGGTATTATTTTTTGGGGGGATTTGAAAATCAATGAAATACTAGAATTTGGTGTACACAATGCACACAGGGTCTATTTTGTCAGGATGTTTCGAGATGATCTTGTGGTTTGCTTCCTCTTATCAGAGTCGCACTGTTCTAATGCTTTTCTGCTACTGTACACTGTACCTATGTTAGTACTTATTTTTTGGACAGAAGAAAGATATATTTTCATATGGTGGGAAGAGAAAACCAGAAACGTCGACCCAGAATACATACCATGTGGTCAGACGACTGACCGCGACACAACTGACCATTCGCTTATGTTCGTGATGCTTTTGAGTTCTCCTCTGGAAAGCAGTGCTTCTGCACTGAGCAGGACTACCCTCATTAAAGATGACAATAATGAAAAAAGAATGAAAAAAAAATAAGCAGAAACCATGCTTGTCTTTTACTCTATTTGCTCAAATCCTGTTTACAACTCTCCAGTCCAGTTTCCTGTGTATTCTCGTCTTACATACGGTAATAATTGCAGCCGGTTGACTTGGACAGCTGGAAGTTGTAAGCCTTAGTTATACTTGATTGAACTTTCAGTCAGTAAGGTAGCCAAAGACGGTTATATTTAATTGACCAATGATGACCTTGGGCCTGAACAAATCTATGAAGATATTACCAAATAATTACAAAATAATGAGCTCAGTCAACAGGCTTCTTTGTCAGTCTACCAATCATCAACCATGTGAGAAATTATTTTTCCTTAATTTTGAGAGTTTGTTTTTACCAACTTTCTTGAAGCAGCTGGTCGTATTTACAATGTAGCATCTTGTTGCCATGGAAACCCTAGGCATAACATTATATTTTTAGTCTGTCACATTGGATTAGTGTCCCAACAGATGGCTTTAAATTGGAGAAATTATGTCAGTTTTCTGAAAAAAATAAAGTATCAACAGTTAACCTTGGCCTAAGCGACCTTCCAGAGCAGATGTTTCTAGCATGAGCCTCATTTGCATATGTTGTACCAAGGTTCCTGTTTTACGCCTGAAATCTGTGTTTTCCACGACTGCACATTACATACTGACGACCAGATATATGGTTCCGTTGTAATATCTAAATGCAGTGTTACCTATTGTTACGACCAAAAATTCAACACAGAATTCACAAAAACCCAAATAACAACGATATTCTTGCATTAAACATTCCACCATTTTTCAATTCTTATTAAAAGTATAGTCAATCTGTAATTTATGTTGTTGTTCTCCTACTCCTAGGCTTGGCTAGGATCGGTAACACATTGATGCCAATATTTTGAAATATGGTTCTTTAGCCTGCCTTGCCCGGCCCATTTGGGATTTAATTTGTTACATTATAAAATGCATGTCTTTGTGATTTGGCAGTGTCGTACACAATACATACAGTATGTACAGTCCTGCATTAACACTTACTGTAGTGCACTGAACTGTAGCCAAATGTTAATGTTAGGACTACTGTAGGCTACATTTTGCGCCATTTGTTTCCACAAGATTTTTGTTGAAATTGAATTTCTAATAATTCTTCTTTGGCAAAATAATAAACCATCCCTTCATTATGAATAAACATCATGAAAGAATGGGCTAGATATTAGTTATTCTTACGCTATGAATTGTCAGTGTAAAATCAATTATCCAAACCGGCAAAAGACAATTTATTATGGTCATGATTGTTACGACAGGATGTTTGAAAGTTATGACCAAGTTTTCAGTCTGTCATAAAAAAAATTCCCCCAAACAGTTACGAATGTTTTCATGACTAAATGCGAACCCTGTTTAGAACCTAGTTTAGACTGAAGTAATTATTGCCCTGATATACTTAATAGGCTGTAAATTAACAGCTGATTGCACCATTCTGTGTAAGAAGAATTAATTCATCAGGCTTTAGAGTGTAAGCACATGGATTAAGAATAAGTACTGTTAAGTCTGCTGCATACTTTTGTGACTGGACGGGACCAGACTCAACTCAATTGTAGTGAATTTGTATTGGTTAGTCCTCGTAAGAGCCATAGTCTGCGGGACCGATAAGCACACACAGCGACTGTGGACCAGTACTGGCGTGTAGGTCACATGCAAAGTTACTCACATGTGATTGGTTAAACATTAAATGTTGAAACTTGGCAGACTGTCGTATTCATGAATCGGGGAGAACACAACATGGTGAGTTTCTCTGAAAGCACTCGACGCAGCTTAAACCTGGCAAAATCTGGATCAGTCATAGTCTTAATCCCACGCACACAATGCGGGATTATCCGTAATTTCACATGTCACAATCATCGAGTTGATTTGGGTCGTGTTCACTCGGGCAGTGCGGAGACAGTCTTTAGTGAACCTTAAAACAGTGGAATGGTAAACTAGAGGCTTGAACAAGATGTTATTGATTGGTATACACACATTGCTGACTATCTATCAGTTACTAAGTATGCACTGTATCCTCAAATGTTCTTATGTAATGGAATTGGTGTATTTTACCTCACTCCTTGCTTACCTGTCTCCCCCCAACTTTTGTACTCTCGTTCTACCGTAAAAAATACAAACAATGTAGACACTTTGGGTGGTAGAATGAGAAGGAAGGGCATTGACCGGAGGGGTCCAGTCATAGAGGGTGCACAGTGTTAAAAGGTTACCAGTTCATTCTAGACACGGTAAAACAAAGAGTGCAAAGGTTGTGGGGAGACAGGTAAGCTCGTCACTCGTATATATCTCAACCAGTACGTATTGGAATTTTCACAGGGAATAGCTTATGCTGAGTTTTCTGGTGCAGTGGAGAGGTACATCCAACTCGGAGAGAAACTGTTTGGTCCTTACATTTGGGAACGATACGACATTCTAGTGATGCCGCCCTCTTTCCCCTTCGGTGGAATGGAGAACCCTTGCTTGACGTTCGTCACCCCGGGGATTCTCGTCGGGGATCGTTCACTTCTAGATGTCATTATGCATGAAGTGGTAAAGAATTTCTTTTTTATTTATACTGATTGTCCCTTTGTCACATCATCATTGAAAGATCATTAAAACATTGTCATTGAAGGTGTTTATGGTGAACTTCCCTTTTTGGGAGAGACCACAGTTTTTATTATCTCAATACATTACATGTATATAGAGATATTGTATCAGTAAGTGGGACTCTCTCTTCTCTTAAAAAATTTTCAGCGTCTTCATACAAAGTTCTTTTTCTCTGGAATTTCCAGAGCAAGCATATATCATATAGGCCAACAAAAGTTACTATTTTTTATTCCAGAATTGTATCTCATTCTATGACTTTTTCACCGATTTATGTCCAAATTTGGCCAAATCCCTCTGAAAAACAGTTGAAATGAGGCCTTTTTGCACACGCTCCAAAACTTGTTTGTTTCATTGTTTTTGATGATTAAGCCCCGCCTCCAAGTCTTGTGTAGCAGATTGGCTATGACTCAAGCCCCGCCTCCAAGTCTGGTTTGTAGCAGATTGGCTATGCCTCATGGCAGCTACATGTTAGACATACGAAAATGGTCACCCTCACGACCAATGCACACTAATTCCATATACACATTGTTGTGCATTTAATTTATATTAGGACTTCGTCTGTTTATAGCTCCATGGTTTTAGTAATATCAATTTAAGGATTGTTCTTTTGTTCAGGTAGTTTTTCAGAGCAAGAGTCATGATAAGTTTGTTTGATTGCCCATCAGGTATTTTGTATAATTACGTATGCACTTTGTTGTGCTGCTGAAGGCTACAAGTTTAGGCTAGGCCTAATGCATTCTATATTAGGCCTTAATTTAGTAATAGCCACATTAGCATTGTACTGGTGGTGTTCAGGCAGTTTTGGGCCATGGTACAGTAAGTTTGTTTGATTGCCTTACAGTGTGTTTTAATTTTTAAGTTAAGTTTCCAACTTATATATTAACTGTGACTCCATAAATTTAACATAATGTTAATGGGATAATACAACAACTATTCATTTGGAATAGAGTGTATATTGTGCATTTCTAGAATGAAGCATCATTATGAATTAACAGCTTGTTTGGTATGTTTCTTTAACCCCCACCCCCCCAAAAAAAAAAGAATTAAAAACAAAAATTATAATCTATCACATTTTATTTTCACTGGAGTATGTATAAAAGAGGAGCCGGCCATAGCATTACAACTTTTATAAGACTATAAAAATTGGATAAGGTTATGTCTTATTTATAAGGATATAATAAGGTTATAAGAAGTATGTTTAGCTTTCTTTTGAACCTGTGATGTTTGACATCAAATATACAAAGAATTAAAAGAAAATACTAAAATGGAGAGGAACTGGGGTGGCTATTAGGGGAGGAGGAGGCCACCCATCACTTTCAATTTAAAACTTATATTCTACATATGTACATTATTTTTTCCAAGTCATAAATCCACGAAATCTTCATGTCAAAATTATTGAGATGGAAAAACGTGGGTTGTTTTGATAATTGGAAGTGTACACAGTTTTGATGGTAGTCACCACTACAGTCTACAGTAACCTACAGTAGGTCGATAGGCCTAGCTTTCTCAAGGCGGGCATCAAGAATATGGTCGAGTTGTTCGCCTCTTCTTATTTGACTGTTGTCATTGACGTCAAACTATATGACCAAAAATATTATATATATTGATATTGATAATTGTAGAGACAGAGCAAAGATAACAAAACTAGGAATCGAAATTAGAACTTCCAGTATTGAGATACTGCGTCATTGATGCTCTTGTATTCCTCTAGCTTGAGCCAATTATTAAAGCAATAAAGCAAGGCGAAGAAAGTTGGACAAATGTGATTTGCATTTTCCAGTTTGACAGAGGAAGTCAACTTAAATCTTAACACAATTTCCTTTATGTACTCTTTGCTTCTATTTCCTTCTTCCAGACACACAGCTGGTTTGGAAACCTTGTAACTAATGCCTCTTGGAGTGAACTCTGGTTGAACGAAGGAATAACTATGTATGGACAGAGGTGTATCTCAGCTGAACTGCATGGAGAAGCTTATACATGCTTAGAAGCTGCCACAGGAAGAGCCTTACTGAATGCAAGGATAGAGGGAACTGGGGAGGTGAGTGTTAGGCTATTAGTTGGAAGGAAGGGCCTTACAGAGGGGAGAGGGTACTGGGGAGCCAGGTGTTATGCTATTAGTAGGAAGGAAGGGTCTTACAGAGGGGAGAGGGTACTGGGGAGGTGAGTGTTATGCTATTAGTAGGAAGGAAGGGTCTTACTGAGGGGAGAGGGTACTGGGGAGGTGAGTGTTATGCTATTAGTAGAAAGGAAGGGTCTTACAGAGGGAGAGGGTACTGGGGAGGTGAGTGTTATGCTATTAGTTGGAAGGAAGGGTCTTACAGAGGGGAGAGGGTACTGGGGAGGTGAGTGTTATGCTATTAGTAGGAAGGAAGGGTCTTACAGAGGTGGAGAGGGTACTGGGAAGGTGAGTGTTATGCTATTAGTAGGAAGGAAGGGTCTTACAGAGGGGAGAGGGTACTGGGGAGGTGAGTGTTTTGCTATTAGTAGGAAAGAAGGGTCTTACAGAGGTGGAGAGGGTACTGGGGAGGTGGGTGTTATGCTATTAGTAGGAAGGAAGGGCCTTACTGAGGGGAGAGGGTACTGGGGAGGTGAGTGTTATGCTATTAGTAGGAAGGAAGGGTCTAATACAGAGGGAGAGGGTACTGGGGAGGTGAGTGTTATGCTATTAGTAGGAAGGATGGGTCTTACAGAGGGAGAGGGTACTGGGGAGGTGAGTGTTATGCTATTAGTAGGAAGGAAGGGTCTTACAGAGGGGAGAGAGTACTGGGGAGGTGAGTGTTATACTGTTAGTAGGAATGAAGGGTCTTACAGGGGGGAGAGAGTACTGGGGAGGTGAGTGTTATGCTATTAGTAGGAAGGAAGGGTCTTACTGAGGGGAGAGGGTACTGGGAAGGTGAGTGTTATACTGTTAGTAGGAATGAAGGGTCTTACAGGGGGGAGAGAGTACTGGGGAGGTGCGTGTTATGCTATTAGTAGGAAGGAAGGGTCTTACAGAGGGGAGAAGGTACTGGAGAGGTGAGTTTTATACTATTATTAGAAAGGAAGTGTCTTACAGAGGGCGAGGGTACTGGGAAGGTGAGTATAAATGTTAATGGTAAGAATAAAGAAAAGGCAATATTGCAATGCAGGTATACATGGTAGGGGATATCTATTTGCTCTCAACTTGTAATCAGATAACCAACATAATTGATCTAGTTTTATGTATGTAGTCAATTTTCTGCAAATGATTGTGAAAGCTACAGTAGCTGAACTGTTCTTTAATGCCAACTAATGCCCTAACTCTATAATAAAGAATCTTTTTCTGATCCTTTCTTTTACCAGATCATCTTTATTGCATTACACATCTCCCTCTGTATCAATTACTGTACTTTGATATTGCTATTGTTTTCAGTTTCATCCTTTAAACAGACTAAGGGTGATTGTCTCCAAGGATGTGGAACCGGACAACACCTACAATGAAGTGCCTTACGAGAAGGGTTACTGCTTTGCGAGTTATCTAGAGAGTATGGCAGGAGGCAGGAAGAACTTCACACAATTTCTGAAATATTATTGCAAAGAATTTAAGTACAAGGTTGGTCAAATATTTACTTTTTAAACGGGTTTGTGTAGACTCTAGTCAGCTTTCAAGTTGCAGCTATGTGTCCTCTTGCCCTATACAGAAATTTAAAGAAACTTGATTAATTCATTCCTCACGACAGTCCTGGATCCATGTAATCCATCATCGTATTAAAGCTTCTTTGATCCTTGAGAGAGGATCAGATGCAATCCATCATCGTAATCAAGCTTCTTTGATCCTTGAGAGAGGATCAGATGCAATCCATCATCGTATTAAAGCTTCTTTGATCCTTGAGAGAGGATCAGATGCAATCCATCATCGTATGAAAGCTTCTTTGATCCTTGAGAGAGGATCAGATGCAATTCATATCGTATTAAAGCTTCTTTGATCCTTGAGAGAGGATCAGATGCAATCCATCATCGTAATCAAGCTTCTTTGATCCTTGAGAGAGGATCAGATGCAATTCATCATCGTATTAAAGCTTCTTTGATCCTTGAGAGAGGATCAGATGCAATTCATATCGTATTAAAGCTTCTTTGATCCTTGAGAGAGGATCAGATGCAATTCATCATCGTATTAAAGCTTCTTTGATCCTTGAGAGAGGATCAGATGCAATTCATCATCGTATTAAAGCTTCTTTGATCCTTGAGAGAGGATCAGATGCAATCCATCATCGTATTAAAGCTTCTTTGATCCTTGAGAGAGGATCAGATGCAATCCATCATCGTATTAAAGCTTCTTTGATCCTTGAGAGAGGATCAGATGCAATCCATCATCGTAATCAAGCTTCTTTGATCCTTGAGAGAGGATCAGATGCAATCCATCATCGTATTAAAGCTTCTTTGATCCTTGAGAGAGGATCAGATGTAATCCATCATCGTAATCAAGCTTCTTTGATCCTTGAGAGAGGATCAGATGCAATCCATCATCGTAATCAAGCTTCTTTGATCCTTGAGAGAGGATCAGATGCAATTCATATCGTATTAAAGCTTCTTTGATCCTTGAGAGAGGATCAGATGCAATCCATCATCGTATTAAAGCTTCTTTGATCCTTGAGAGAGGATCAGATGCAATTCATATCGTATTAAAGCTTCTTTGATCCTTGAGAGAGGATCAGATGCAATCCATCATCGTATTAAAGCTTCTTTGATCCTTGAGAGAGGATCAGATGCAATCCATCATCGTAATCAAGCTTCTTTGATCCTTGAGATAGGATCAGATGCAATCCATCATCGTATTAAAGCTTCTTTGATCCTTGAGAGAGGATCAGATGCAATCCATCATCGTAATCAAGCTTCTTTGATCCTTGAGAGAGGATCAGATGCAATCCATCATCGTATTAAAGCTTCTTTGATCCTTGAGAGAGGATCAGATGCAATCCATCATCGTATGAAAGCTTCTTAGATCCTTGAGAGAGGATCAGATGCAATCCATCATCGTATGAAAGCTTCTTTGATCCTTGAGAGAGGATCAGATGCAATCCATCATCGTAATCAAGCTTCTTTGATCCTTGAGATAGGATCAGATGCAATCCATCATCGTAATCAAGCTTCTTTGATCCTTGAGAGAGGATCAGATGCAATCCATCATCGTAATCAAGCTTCTTTGATCCTTGAGAGAGGATCAGATGCAATCCATCATCGTATTAAAGCTTCTTTGATCCTTGAGAGAGGATCAGATGCAATCCATCATCGTAATCAAGCTTCTTTGATCCTTGAGATAGGATCAGATGCAATCCATCATCGTATTAAAGCTTCTTTGATCCTTGAGAGAGGATCAGATGCAATCCATCATCGTAATCAAGCTTCTTTGATCCTTGAGAGAGGATCAGATGCAATCCATCATCGTATTAAAGCTTCTTTGATCCTTGAGAGAGGATCAGATGCAATCCATCATCGTATGAAAGCTTCTTAGATCCTTGAGAGAGGATCAGATGCAATCCATCATCGTATTAAAGCTTCTTTGATCCTTGAGAGAGGATCAGATGCAATCCATCATCGTATGAAAGCTTCTTAGATCCTTGAGAGAGGATCAGATATGATCCTTTCAACATGGAAGCAGAAACGTCTGTCAAATTTCAAGGACCCTTCTGGTATTTGAGACTGGTTTATTGGATAACCTTAATTCCTCTTTGGTGTTCAGACCCTGATATCTGATATTCTGCCATGTAATATATCATTAGGTATCATTGGCACTGCAGAGAGATTGCACAGTTAAGTCTGTGACATTGACCAATGCATGAAATCAATGAACCCTGCTAGGTATGATCTGTATTATTGATAGCATCAACGCTGACAACCAGTTTATAAAGCCACAACTCAGAAGTTTAAATATTGTGTGGGTTGATATCAGTACGTGATAACAATTTCCGTGGTGATATGACTGATTCAAACTATGTCTTTTTGAATGAATAAGTATGATATATTCCTGAAAGGTCAGTGTCTTCCCACCATAATTATTATTATTATTATTATTATTATTATTATTATTATTATCATTATCATTATCATTATCGTTATCGTTGTTATTGTTATTATTATTATTATGATTATTATTATTATTGTTGTTGTTACCACATATTTTTAAGTGCTCGATACAAAACAAGAAGTCTGCTCACAAGCACTTAACAAACAAAAGAATTAGAAATCGACATACATAAAGCTGGGACCATTTACTTAAGTATTGCAAGAAACAATGTGTCTTGATAGTTTGTATAAAAGCTTCAGGTAAATTGGTAATACAGATTGTTATTGGAAGCTTGTTCCACAAATGAGGGGCAACCACGGCAAAAGCTTTATTCGTCATATAATGTTCTGGTGCGCGGAATTGACAACTTCGCGGTATGTTGAGACCGTAAAGATCTTGTTGGACAGTGCTTACTAAGGAATTTGGTTCATGTAGCGTGGGGACAAGCCATGAAGTGTCTTAAGGGTGAGGAGCATGATCTTGGAATGGAATGGAGCTTTTATAGGAATCCATTGACGATGTCGTAGAACTGGGGTGATATTATCAGATTTGGATGTCTTGGTAATATATGCGTGCAGCGGTATTCTGTACATGCTGAAGTTTACGAGATTGGGTTTCCAACAGACCATATGTTAGCGAATTACAGTAATCCATTTCTGAGGTAACAAGACCATTAATAAGCGAGATATTTGCATTCAGATTTGGATGTCCTGTAATTATGCTGTGCAGCCATATTCTGTACACGCTGAATTTGCAGAGATTGGGTTTCCTACAGACCATACTTTTTGAGGTAGCAAGACCATTAATAAGGGAAAAAGTTGCATTCATAGTGAGGTAACGGCATACAGTATGCGACCAATATTGCAAAGTTGGAAGTAGGACAGGTTTACAAATTGTGTGATTTACATGTGCACACATATCGAGAGCTGTATCAATATAAACTCCAAGAGTTTTGACTGCTGATAAAGACTTAATCGAAGCTCCATCCGCTCTCAAGAACAAACTGGGAAGGTTTCTCAGATTATGTCTTGATGCAGACAGCATGACTTTAGTCTTGTCACCGTTCAGTTTAAGATTCATTGTTTGTCATCCATGATTTGATATCAACAAGTCAATATTTAATATTCTCCAAAGTAGCTCTATGAGCAGAGACATTAGCAGGCTTGAATGAAAGATAAATTTGTTTGTCATCTGCAAAGAAGTGGTAATTTCAAGTTGTGACTGTGTATGATGGGCTCCCATTGGTTTTAAGTACATTGTGTATAGCTCGGGCCCAAGCACAGATCCCTGGTGAACACCAAACTCTATATGTACTGGTTCCTAAAAGCTCATCATTATTGCAAACTTTTTGAAATTGGTTGCACAGATGTGACTCGAACCACTCCAGTGCAATGTCCGAAAGTCCAAACTGCCGTGTGAGAAGCTATAACAATATATTATGGTGGTTGAAAACAGGAGATGAATCTAACCTCATCAGGACTGAAACATTCCCTGTTTATGGGATGATACTTTAAGCTGCTGCTGCTGTTTTGCCATAGTCCTCATAGAACCGTCGGCATTCTGTTGTGTGCCTTTGCTCTTGCCACGGCCATTCCTCCATCCGTCCACCTCCCGATGTTGTCGATCCATCCTGTTTTCCTACGCCCTGGCCTGGCCTTCCCTTCTACTTCTCCTTCTACTGTCATCTGAATTAGGCTATCTGATCGGTGCTTCCAATGTCCATACATAGACAGCTTCCTCTTCCTTAGCTGGACAAGTAGACCTACTTCTTCTGAAACTCCTACCCTTTGGCGGATCCATGCATTTGTCTTTCTATCTTTCCAGCTGACCTGAAGCATTCTACGCCACACCCACAGCTCAAGTGATTCTATTTACTTCATGTCATTCTGTTTTAATGTCCAATACTTTAAGACCACTTATTAAATGTAATGTACATATCTGCATTGAAAGGTTGGAAATTGTGTAAATATGAGAGAAGTTTGATTCAGTGGGGTTGAAGATTTAAAACGCATTGACTTTATATGAAAATTTGAAAATGTCATTGCTCAAGTGTCAAACAGGGTATATATCTCTTTGTACAGCCTGAGAGGACCAGTTTCCTGCAGAAGACATAGGTATTGATTTCTGCGGTCAAACTTAAATCTAACAGCATCACACTGGTTTATAAATCAAATCAATAATGAAGATAATCAGAAATAAAATGCAACCATATATTTCAAAAACTTGTTTTTTTCTCACTATTTTCTCTATGTAGAGTGTTGTAGCTGAAGATCTGTTAGATCTTTACCTGGAATACTTTCCGCATCTCAAAGCCAGTAATATACAAGGGAGGTAAGTTAATTATAAAGTACATGTTATGCAAATGAGGGTTGAAGCATAACAAAAATATTTATTAATCTTTTCTTCAAACCTTTATTTTTTTTCTGGTAAGTTGCTTATTACATAATTGATTGATTCCATTACATCTGTCTTGCTGATTTTATCTGGAAAACTTTTCTACATTTTTGAGTCATTCTTTAGTAAAAGTACCATCCATGACATGCATGGTATGCAAATGAGTCCTTGTTTACAAACCTAAAGCAATAACAGAGAGCTTATCTTCATCTTGAATACTTTCTACACTTTAAAACTAGTTTTGTATGAAGAATGTCGCTATATTCATTAGATGATTTCTATGCTAATGAGTATCTCTGATCCATCAAAATTACTACTACAAATGTTGTGAATATGAGGATGGTTGGAATGGTGGGGTGTGGGAAGGCATGGTTAGGGGTAGGGCAGAAATAATGGTATATCCTGGAATGGCTTACTTAAAGTCAGTCAGCACAACTTGTTGAAATTCTCGTTCTCTGTCCATTCAATCACTGTGCTACTTGACAGGTTTGTGGTAAAGGTACAAGTCAATTGATGAAGTGAAAACAGCATTATGAATGGAAAGCCAACCTTTCACACCAGTCTAGATAAAGTGAATTATTTCCCAGACCTGCCAACATGTATTTCACAATAAAACAAGGGCAGATTTACAATTTTCTATTTCCCACAAATCAGGAGATTAATTCATTAGATAAAAAAAGAGAGGAAGAATTGAGCACGCTACAACTCAAACAGGATAGTGATATCAAAAGTAACATTTTGGGATTTTATGTTTTTCATCTCTGAAATAACAAGGGCTATGTAAAACTAATGGTTACACTGGTATAACTTATCAGGGCTCAGTTACTGCTTTAGTGCACATATGCATGTGTATACTACCATATCTAAAAAGTAGCTATAAGTAGAATATAATGCAAAGGAGCCACCACTTAATTAGCAGGTACATATTACTGAGACCATTAAGTTAAAAGCATTCTAACTGCGGCTTGTGTCCTGTATATGCCCGTTCTTGATAACACATATTGAGTAGACGGACTGACTCTATTGGTTTCTTATCAGAGGTCAAAGGTACATTTTTGGTCATCAGAGGTAAAAGTATGCAAAGTGGTAAACACGATATCTCAAGAAGGGAAACCTTGATGGTCGTCGTTGGTATGGTGATTTCCCACAAGATGAGTAGATGAACCCTATTGTTTTTGTTGGCGGTCAGAGGTCAAAGGTCTTTGAATGGTATATTATACCTAACATGTAGTTGCTCTATATTGGTTTGATGAACCATAATTGTTTTCAGGGTATGTCAAAGGTCGTTTGACTTCAACAGGGTCAAGTGCAAGTAGTGAAATTGGAATAAATGTCATGTTCCAATTGAGGATTTCTGATTATGAATACCAAAACCCTATTGTCTTAAGTAAATTGCAAATGGTCAATGTCAATGACAGATATGAGAGTGCAGCTAACACTATGTCAACAAAAATGTCAAAGTTAGTTTTGCATTTCTGGTTCCTAGAAGAAGGGTAATTGATGAAAGTAAGATAGCATCCATATTCATTCTGAAATTAATGAGAATTCTTGAAATTAATAAGAAATTAATTGTTTGTGTGGTATACTTCACAGTGACCTACTTTCATAGTATTTTTCACACACTACAAAACAAAATCGAAAAAATTCCAGATTTGTATCTTTCGCTTTTCGTATATAATATCTGAAATGAGATAGCCTAGTCAAGCTAATGAACTTCACTGCTTCTGCTTGCAACATTGTTTTGAAGTATTGTAAAAACCTATCAAAATCCCCCCCCCCCCCCCCCAATAAAAAACCTAAACTACTTCTTAACATAAAATGGTCATAGTTTCTCTTTGCTAGATACTGCATATGTAGGTCCGTATGTTACTGTTTTGATTATAATGTGAGTAATGTTTAAAATGATTTCCACAGATGTCGACTGCCAATGTTTTTACACTCCCCCTAAAATATTTCCCTGTGGGGTCTTTCAACCCTCAAGCACAAACACGTGTCATATTGTACTTGTCATCGCACCCATCATGTCATTCATCATTTCCTGGCAAGGAGAGTTGTTAAAAAAAATCAAAATGTCGTATGTACGGAAACTCTGGAATTCTGTTACTTGGGATTTTACAACCCTGTTAAATGTCTTTTATGGAGCAGTTTGTGACAAATTCAGGCAGAAAAAGTAATTTGCGGAAAAATGTTTGATTAACAGGAGTAATGAAAGCCTGCTGTGTCTTCGTGCGTTCGCTTTGTGAGTGTGATTCATTAGTCTCGTATCTTCCATTGTCAATCAGATCTCTTTCACCGAATAAAAGTTAATGAGACCGTTTCTATGTCATGACTGTTTAGATAACTTTGCCGTAAGCAGACATTTAAGCTTACTCTCCAAGACTTTTTGAGTGTTTTTTGCCGTCCCAGAACGACTCGTTAGTAGCACGAAGAGAATCCTACCCTTTCCAAGGGTAGTTTGAAGGAATCTGCTGAAGAATTAAACAGCTGTATGGGGAATCATGGACACGTTTAGATTTGTGAATAGATGTAAATTAAAACTATGCTTACTCAATTTTTTTGACAAGAGAAATTGTCATTATTTTGCTAGAGTACTGTATGTATACACTATTACTGCACAGCGTACAGTAGTGAGATGTAATGTAATGGTATGTAGGACTTTATTCCCAAAGACCTTGCAATATTGATCAGAAGGGTTCCCAAGTACTGGAATTACCTTCAGACCCCCTTTTATGCATAAAGACAAAATGGTGAAAAGAAAAAAGGAAAGAAGAATTACTTAGACTCTCTTTGCCAGGGACTGTAAAGCTATAAGGATGGTTAAAAAGAGCACCCAGGGAGTACTTGAAGTGAAAACAAGAAATATGTCGCTCTCCTTTTATCCACGGGGCTTGAGAAAGCTATTAAATCAGTCCGAAATAACATAAATGGAGTCTACATCATCATCATCATTTTTGACCGAGAGTTTATAAGAAGTCTGTATCGGGAAATTGAATGATATGGTTTTTAGAACTGAAGTAATTTACTGTTGCTAACCTTCCATGACTTCCCCACTTGGGAAAAATTACGAATTTTAAAAGGGAAATAAACAATTCAGTTCTGTGGTCCTTGAATGATCAGTAATATCATGAATTGTATTTCTTTTGTAAAGATTTCTTGTACAGAAATGGGAAACATAGAAGAACACTGAGATTGATTTTGTTTTTAATTGTTTTAAATTTCCATCACACACTGCACAATGAGGTGTATTTATTCTCTTTATCGGTATGTGTATAGTGTAGTTCTGGTGGAACGTCAGAACATTGAAATGTATTATAAGTATTATTATTATATTTTAAACATGTTACAAACTTAAGATACATATAGTGTACATGAAATATTGCAAGGGAAGATTGAGGGGTTTTTTTACGTTTTAAGGAATGTCGAACTGTGATATAATATTTTATAAATATTTATACTGTAATAACCACAAATTGAAGTATAGATGTCATCTTCATTTACACATTTCAGGGAATAATTTTTCCAGTCACTCATCGTGAAATAGTCAAGTTGCTATACAAGTGGAAAAAATATAGCAGTTTTCTATACAGGAACTAAGTAGTGTACAATGAGAGGGGGAAAAAATAACCAAGCCTTCCAAAAATGCTACACAACATTTGAACACTCCTCTTATTTCCCTAGCTTAACAAACTTGAGATTTTTCATTTGCATTAATACAAGGCAAAAAGAAAGCTCCCTGTGTGAAATTTGCACAAGTCATTATTATTTAAAGGTTTTCTTTACATTAGGTGTATGTACAATTAACATGCATGATATTAGAAAGTAGATTAAAGAACCTAAAAGAATAATAACAGAAGAAAGCTGCACATGGTTAAAGAGAACACGCATTTATTAAATGGCATCCTTCAGAGATAATAATATCTGCTTTGCAATCTGTCTTCTAAGGGAAGGGTTCTCCTTTAAGAAGTGGCTGCTGGAGAGTGGCTGGCCACCATACTTCCCAGACTTGACCGCCGGTGATGTGCTAATGAAGCCCGTGCAAGACCTGGCTAAACAGTGGATAGAATATGGCCGTAAGGTATGATGCTAAGATCAATAGATTCCTCTGAATGTTTGTGACAGGTGGCTTCAGGGGTAACCAAGGAATGGTCCTCCAGGGGAATGTGGAGAGGAAACGGGTGGGAGGGGAGGGGGGAGGGGAAGAGAACTCCATTTTCCAAAAGGCTTAGTTTTATTTCTGTAGTCATAGTTTAAAAAGTTCTGCCTCTACTTTCCCTCAGACTTTTATGGTCAAATACTGCCTTTGGTCTCATTCTTTTAAGTATGTACAACAGTTTATATAAAAAATATAATACGCTGCCAGTCGTGCTTCTGGCCGAGCTTGTAGAATTGTTACGATTATGACTATTGACAGTAGAAATGTACCATGGCACTGAAGTTGAAACTTTAACACAATGGGCTATGGGGGTGGGGGTATGGTGGGCATAGAATTGGTAGGTTGTGAGGAGAATTTAGTTGTTACATTGAACTAACATTATCATCTGACCTTGGCAACCTGGTCCATGAGTAAAAGCAAGATTTATTATAAAAATAAAAGTGTACTTCACTTTCCTCCCCAAGAGGATCAGGATGGAAACGTAAGGAAATCTTCAAACGCTTTCAAGTGTTAGCTTTCATTTAAAATGTGTCGTACTCACTCACTAAAACAAATAAAGATCTTGTGTCAGTAGAAGGTTTTCAAGCACCCACGATGTAATCTTCATAACTTCATGACGTCACCAGATATAAGAATGTTACCTGATATAATTTTGATTATTTCATTATTTATTAGTTTTATTCCCTGTCGTACAAAGCAGCTGAACAGCTGCTGATTTCGAAAATATCTCAGTGAATGGAAATCTCAATGCTATGCAAGCAGCGATCAAGTTACTATATACACAGATATAAAGCCTCTCTCTGGGCGATCATTGTGTCGAATACGCAAACGGTCGTAACCCGATCCAGTTTATTTATGGAATTTCCGATAGATTCCAAGATATTCTTTTCTCCCATTATGGGTTATCGCACTCCCTAACAATCTGCCTCCTCAGTCATTTGAATAGCGTCGGTCGAAATGTTTGCGATTTCATTTTGGCCCTGAGCTGAACTGGATACGCAGCTATTTACCGGCGCTGTCGGTAAGAGGTAAAATGCTTGAGTCTGTATTCTATTATTTAGAGCTTGTTTGTAAATGGTGAACAGGAAGTAAAATTCAGGTCAAATTTCCACTTTCTGGATGTCGTCAGTTTTATGTGACCCGATGACACAGTTAGACTGTCTATATGGTAGCTTGTGATACAAAGAAACAGAGACTGGGACAGTTTTAAACGTTTATCACAAGTCTGAGGTCAAAGACCCTAATGATGAGTTGCTTTCTAATTATAAATTACAAAGGAGTAATAAAAGCAATCATGGAAATATTTTTTCTAATATAGTGGGGTATTTTTTTGGGGGGGGCAGGGATGGGATGGGGATTTGTATCTTTCTTAAACGTTTGCTCATTTCTGTTCTCACAGATTAGAAAGGAACCACCCACCACTGATATCACTTCATGGAAATGCTACCAGATTGTTCATTTCCTGGACAATTTCCTGTCGTACGAAGCAATTCCGGTGGAAGTCCTCGCCCGTCTGTCAGATTGTTACCCTCAAGTCTCGCAGACTCACAACGCAGAGGTACGTAAATCATCTACTGGGATGTGACAGACTTTATACTAATTCCAGGCATGAGCTTTTTCCGCTAATTCGAGGAATATCTGTGATTTATTTTCAACCTCGGGGACAAAAACTATTATCCTAACACACTGTAGCATACGCAAACTGGAGCCTATACCGCAATTTTTGCAAGGTTCCACAATTTAATTTTTACCCCAGGCTCATCCCTGTAATTCTGTGCCTTATGGTCATATTACTTCTAGGGTAACAAGGGTTTCAGTCAGAACTTGTCAATAATTAATGACACTACAGTATTTTGAAAAGTTCAACACTTACAAAAATCTCTGTTCCTTGACTATATTTTGAAACTTTGTTTGCTTTTTATCGCTGGTATGATTGGTTACTTTGTTTTGTTGTTATAGTTACTAATTATTTAATTATTTATTTACAGTTAGGTTTTAAGTTCAGTAATACATATAATACAGAAGAACTGAATAGTTAACTTGTATATTTTTTATCTCACCGACTACAGACAAACCATGAAGCTCGCAGTTTGACAACTTAAGTTTCGTGGTGACAGTCATGATGTTGGCCACCATTGGTTTTTACCCATTTAGGCAATTAATTGATTTATATGCTCGTTATAATTCATGAGTAACTAATATTTGGCTTTAGCGTTTATACCTGTACTTTACTACAGATCCTTTTTGAAAATATTGTCTGACATGTAGATTTCAAATTCTAATTTGAATTTTTAATGTCAAAAGACATTGATGATGTATCTGATTTGACTTGTTGTTTTTCATCACTATTAGATCATGGTTAGATGGGCTCAGCTGATAGTCAGACACAATTATACTGCAGGCTTTCACTGTGTAGAAGACTTCCTCAGGAGCCAGGGTGAGCAAAATTAGTCTTAAAGGTTGAAACTGTAAATTTATTACCGATGGTACGATGTATATATATATGTTTGCATATATGTATGTATTTTAGATCCTCCTGCAAGCAGGAACTCGTGAAGAAGCCTCATTGGCTTATCAAAGCAGCAAGCTGACTGTAGTCAGTCTCTTTAGATTCATATTTAACGTCCATGATTATGAATTGTCAATTGTCAACGAGTCTGTAACTGGACAACATACATTAATCTTGGAGTGACTCGAACCGGGGTCCTTATGATTGGAAGGCATGATGATAGGAAGGCAGATTGAGACAAGACAAAGAGAACTGTTGACCCGATAGCAGACTTAATTTGATGTTGCAGTTAGACTGATCGATGCAGAGAGGAGGCATTGATGGTTTGTGAATTAAAGGAGTGCTGTTAATAGGATCAAGGCAGGAATTGTAAAAAAATCATTTTGACACGTTTCAGAATATACAGTACAAGTCATAAGTTCAATACCACTATTAGCCTTAAAAAAAAAGTTTACTTTTACTAATAATTGTATGCATACTTCATCAATCCTGTTTTCATTTCAATGACTTTGGCACACCAGTAATAATATCCTCATTATGCATTCAATCGCGACAGTCTTTATTAATCTCATTTTGGTACATTTGTGTAGTAAAGAAGCACATAATTATGACGGTTTAATTTTTGGGCAAAACTTTGGCCTATTAGCGGAGATCAAGAGAAAGAAATATTTAAACCAACATTTCTCATGTTTTTTTATGCAAGATAGTCGCAAATATGAATCAGACAAATGTATTGAGCTAACTGTACATTAGGCTATAAGCTTAGGTTAGGAAGTTTACGCAATGTGTGCAGTGCGCCTAGCAACATTAATGTCTGTTGGATATTACATCATCTCTCTCCCTGTCTCTCTCTCTCTCAAATAAAGTAACAGAACAAGCCGTTCAAGGACAAATTTAACAAATGGCCTCGAGCCATCAATTGCTTCAGTGGCAGTTGTACTAAGTTGTACTGAGTCTAGCAATATATCGCTCATCATGTAGGCTACATCATCTTTCAGTATTTTGTGAATGAGGTCAAGATATTTGCTCGCGCATGCAGCTAGGTTCGTCTGTGAATTCTTGTTGACAAACAATGGACACAGATGTTTGTTATTTACTTTGATCTCTGCGAATGGGCCAAAGTTTTGGCAAAAGAAGAGGTCGTCATGATCGTGTGTTTATTTACCACACAAGAGTACTTACCAGAAATTTGTGGGGTTTGCTTGTTGGATGGGTTTAGCTATGGTTCTGTGTATAATGAATTACATAAATAAGCTTTAATTCAGCTCTCACGACCAGCAGGAAAAAGTTAGTGAAAGTAATCATAGGGTTCACTTGCTCAAAGAAATTTTTAGAAATTTTTTTTTCGAAAAATTTATAATAGTTTAAAATATAAAACAATTGATTAACATCAAAGTAACAATCATTTCAGATTTTTTAATTTGTTTTAATGATGCCTATCCTCTCCTCATAATTTTCTGTCATGTTGAACATTATGTGAAAGTTTCAACATTTTTTAAAGTATCAAAATTGTGCATAAAATTAACTTTTCATATGGTATCTACCTTATATCCATTTTGATGTGTCAGATTGTTGGAAATTACCTGTGATGAGTACATAATTTTACTGAAGATTGACAAAATTTAGCATTATCACAACAAAAACGGAGAAAAAGTCAAATGAAACGTATTCACAAAACGAGAAGGATATGGAATTGACTGAGATGCTTTAACTTTGCATCCGTGACAGAACTGCTCATGTCATCGAATAAATAAAATGAAAAAGAAAATTGAAATTCACTCACTGTTAATGATTTCCGGATATTATCATGTAGAGTGATGTTTCTATGGGAACTGATCATCAAAAATGAGTTTTGTTTCAATTTAAGATAGTTATGCCATCTTGCTAGGCGTAGTGTCTTTTCGGTCTGAAAGCAATTAAAATGTGATAATATAAACATCCACTCCAATAGACATCCAAGGAAGCATGGCTCTCTCTCTCTGCGGAATGGAAGATCTTTTTTTATCACAATAAAGTTACACGGAATGTTAAGGAGATATTCCCGACAGACGAATGTATTAGTGGTCGTAGAACTAGACAGAAACAGTCTGATAATATGAATCTTAAGTTTCAAGTTTTTATCTGAGGAAGGAAGACAGATGAGGGAACAACGGAAGGCGGTTTGTAAATTATGCAGAATAGTGTTAGAGCGAGTTGTACAATGGTATGCGGGGAAAATTATAAATAGCAATGTAACATACTTGTAGAATACTGATATGATAAGGAAGTAGTGTTAGAAACAAATCATTCTGTAGGATAAAAACAAGGATGGAAGTATGACACAGGACTGTTTGATACAACAACAAATAAACAGGTATGCTGCACAGGAAAACAGTATCACAAAACTGTTCACCGCAAATGATCTCAGCAATAAAAACACGCTGCCGCAAAATCGTTGCTATTATTAGAATCGCAAACTTTATCTTACAAGCAGCTAGTTGCATTTCAGTACTATATTGTATGTGTAGAATCCTCCTCCTCTCCCTCTGCCTCCCAGTCCAATTCCAATCAGATGCAGGTTTTCACTCAAGGATGAATATATATTTTTGATTATGATTCTTCCAGCTAAGCAGAAGTATTCTCTCCCAGTGTATACTGCGATGTGGCGCGGCACCGAAGAGACCCGACTAATGGCTGTCAGCACATTCCGCGAAACTCAGAAATACCTCCATATCAACGTCCGCAAGAACATCGAGAGAATCCTGTCGGCGTGAGTACTGAGGTAGGACCTCGACTTGTACCACCTTTTAGAGGCAGTACCTCAGTATCAATGGAATTTTGAACCCGGAGGAGAGTTTGAATATGTTATGATGTAAGACCTCGAAATGTACGTTGTTGAGAGAGGCTGGACCTCATTAGCAGTGAAAAATTGAAAGTTATATGATGCGTGTCTTTCGTGATAATATGTGTGGGTTTCGTTGCATTCCATGTGACTGTTAGATTGTGCAGAGAGTCGATCAGCTAAGTTTTTATTGTTGGTGTTATTGTTTAAGTAACTCATTTTTGTAATTACAATTTAATTTTTCCTGGTTACAAATTTAAAGTGTACTAGTTTTTTTGTTTTTTTTAGACCCATTTCCCATGAATGAATAGCCGAGGTGCAATTTATATGGAAAGTTAAAACGTCTTGGGAATAAAATATTAACATAGCCCCTTGGTACTGTTTCTATGCCAAATTTAGGACTTTTTTACATCTTATTTTCTTGCTTTTTTAATGATGAGTGTGTTTTAGCAAATTGCCATAAAATTGTCTGAAATGTCTTGTGTAGGACCTTCAAACTTTTTAAAGTTTTCTTTATACGTCATAAGACCCTTATTAAAGGGCGAGGCTGTGGTTTCTCCCTTGTGTGTGAATATAGGATATCCTATTGGATATCCTATTGGATATCCCACGGTATTGGCTATTAAAAAATGATTTTGTTTTTATTTTTTATTATTTTTCTGTTATCTTAGGAATTTGGTTTTTGTCTTTTAACTTATCATATTACCACAAACCATGAAGTTGCATTGGGATATTTAAAAAATATATATATTGCTATGCAAAACCACAGTTGCATAAGTTCAGGGAATACTTATTGGGATGCAGTTTACTCTTTGTAACCGGGCAAGAATCCGATACGTTAGTAGTTTTTCACCTCATTGTTAGATTTAGTTTGTAATTCAAAGAGCATTAGATGTAGTAGTCTTACAAGTTTTTTTTTTTTTTTTAAGTGGGTCTTGTATGTAAGATTGAGATGGCACTCTGAAGCCAACGACAACTTTGCTAATTGTTTCAATTAAAAGTCAGGATTTAATGATCATATCTCTTTGTTTTCCAGGTTGTTTGTGGGTTTTTAATTAATTAAAAGAAGACCTGACCAGAGTGTATGGAGGAGATAGTTTAACTGGTGCTTTAAATATAAAATTTTCTGTTTACTTTTATTCATTATAATTGCTTGAATCTCATTTTCTTTCATTTTGTGGATTCCACCCCCATCCTGATTGTTACTTGTGTACCTCTCTCCATTGAGGAGAGTTAGGGGCCAGGGAGGGGGGGGAGGGGCGAGGGGTTACGCAATATTATTCAACCTCAAGCATTCATAGGTCAGTCTTTTTAGTTTTTCATTACCATTAGTTCATTGTTCTTCCTGCCTAAAACAAAATGAACATGCCACTGAATATGCAAATCATCTTTAAGTCCACCTGGTATGCAAATTAATTGTCATACAAAGTATTGTTTGTCACATGTGCCTTAGAACTTGCCCAGAATTTACCCGTATAGATGTAACCACAGGTTCAACGCTCCCACCCAGGGGACACAGAATTTACCCATATAGATGTAACCACAGGTTCAACACTCCCAACCAAGGGACAAAATCCCCTAACCCTTACCTGCACCGAGATATGGGGGTTAGGCACATTATCACCATGCACCATATGACCATCGTAGTTGAATACACAACATTGAATTTACACAGATCACATTATATGACTCAACCTGTAGGCTCACTATAGCCGTTAATACAGATAAATAACGCTAAAATAATATATACATTCTGTGTACATTCTGTCATCACAGGAGATCAAAATAATAAATACAAGATTACATTTAGTAAGGAGCCTAAGCACATACATCAAACAATGATCTATCTAATGGATTCCACAACAGATAAATCCTAACATACACCTACAGTCTCACCTTACATCTGAAAACAATCCAGCATGTGTCAACTTTCCAGAAAGAACTCAAGACGTTCTTATTCATGCATGAGTATCCATTTGTTTAATAACTGTTATGTCCATTTTGGGTACTTTGCTCCTGCAGCGCTTCTGACCAGTTTTTTTTAACTGGATTAATGCACTTTACAAATTCTTATATAGTATATGATAAATGTAATACAAGAATTTATAATTCAAGATTACATTTAGTAAGGGGCCTAAGGACATGCATCAACAATGATCTATCTAATGGATTCCACAAAAGGTATATCCTAACATACAGGTAGCATATTGGCTTAGTATAACCCATAGGATACATGTAATACAGAAATAATTAATACAATGGGATAAACAACATTGGCTGTATATGTTCCTATTGAAGGGAACTCATACTAAATTACACAATCAGATATATATAGCATATTAATCTATGGTATGACTACATTAAACACACTACAACATATCTGTGTGCTAGCAGCCTTCACAGAGTAACAAGAACATTATCTTAAAGGCTTTCTGCTGGTAAAGTCAAAGTGATTCATACCTGTATAGAAATAAGTGATTAACTTCTAATGCTGATGTCTTGGACGTCCTAGATGGCCAAGGGCTGTCAGGTGAGTGGCACAGATCACTGGTAATTGGTAAACTAGCCATCTTATAGCGCCAGGGGTAAAATATCCTAAGATAATACAACTTCCTGCCTGGCCCAAATAGGGAATGAACCAGCTGAACAGCTCACACATTATTAGGGAAACACCAACATAAACTCAACCACCACTAAGACACCAGGTTCAAACCAGGTGTAAACAACAAGTGACTAGTCCCAGAGAATGAGCTCATAAACAAAGAGGGACACATGGGTCACCTGTTTGCATAAGATCTCACTCTCTTTGGACAGCTTATCCCTTTAATATGTTGGCTGATGGGTTCGGTAGTGGTTTACTCCTCTTGGTACACATGGAGGACAAAGCAATGTCATTCCAAGAATACAGTCTTAGTCATGACAACTTCCTGCAAGGAAGTGACAGGCCATTGAACTCCATGAGCACCAATAATTTGTAAGGGGAACTTACCACAGGGAGGGGGAAATCAAAATTCTAGTTAGTCCTAATTTACCAAAAGAGTAGGGATGCTAAGTAGATGTCAAACGTTGAAGTCCCATTCTTATTTTGTTTACAGGAATTTCCTTTTTTTCCCATTTGATGGTGACTTGAAAGTAGTGTATTTGGATGCTACATAGCAAGTTATCAGTTTTCATACTGCTTGACCACTGGTGCCAGCAGTAAATAACATTGCTGTCATCACTCCAAACACTTGCAGCATGTCATGTTTTCATAGCTTGTACATACATACATATGCATGTACGTATACACACACACGCATACACCCATACAGACAGATCAGTTCACACTTTATTCATAATTGTAGTCTAGAAATGTTTCTCTAGTAGCAATTCTGGTTTTCAAGATATTCACCATTAAAACATATGCTTGAATCTCTGGGATGCCCCTTGAGGGGACACTTTTGTTTACAAACCTATGGAATCATTAACCTCATTTTCAGTCCAATAGAATAGACTGTCTTAAGCTCTTCAAGTGTTATGATCATATTTTGAGTAATACCCAACAGGGTTTGGATATATTACCAAGAGGCAACCAAATACAAGAAGTACAATTCAACAAGGGACGGAACAACCTACCACTACCTAAATGATATGTGATTTGTTTCTATTCAACTCTGTTTCATCAAACAAACACCAAGGGGGGGGGGGGGGGGAGGGTGCGAGGGGAGTGGGAAGGGCAGGACAGTGACAGAGCTAGAAAAAGGGGAAGAAGGAAAGGGATGGGGAGGAATATTTATGTATTATATATATAATTTATGTATTATTATATATATGATATATATAATTTATGTATTATATATATATAATTATATATATAATTTATGTATTATACATATATATTTCTAATAAGATAACTACTACTTTGATATGTGCTCTACCAAATATTTTTCCATTTATGTAAATATGGTTTAGGTAATTTACTCAGGTGATATGTCCCCCTCCACCCCCCCCCCCCCCCAGTGCATTAACCTTATCAACAAACAAAAACGTTGATATAATTGACCGTGCACATTTCTTTAAATAATTATCAAATATTTGTTATCCCCATCGGCGTTGGAATACACCTCCGATATTAAACTTTTGAGTACTACGAGATTCTTGTTACTCTCATCCGATTTCTAAATAGACCACAGAAGATGTTAGATACTTATAATATTCTGTCAACACTTGTCTGCAACCAAGACGTTTTTCCCGACATGACCTGAAAATATGACTGCTTTCCAAAAGAATAATGGATTAGTTTGTGCTAACATAATTTAGTCTCACCATGTTACATAGTGACAATTTGTAATGCACATACGGCCTGTTATACTTATTCGGGGAGTGGTGAATTGTAATTACATTTCGTATCTCTCCTCTACGGAAGATTAATACGGCCATGACGAAAACAAAAAACACGGATATATATATATAAGACAAAATGTTTACTACGAAAAACAAAATTTGTAAAACGTAAAACAAAAATGTTTACTTCAAAAAAAATTTTTTTTTTTTGGAATATTTTGTTTTTCTTTTTAAAAATTTTTGTTTTTCGTTGTAAAAATTTTTTTGTTCGTAGTAAAAATTTAGTTTTTTCGTTTTAATTTTTTTCTTTTTGTTTGCTATGGCCGCATTAGTCTTCCGTGCATTTGTGTTTGACAACCTGAGGTTAAAAGATGCAGGACCGACTTTTTTCTTTGTATTTATATATCTTTTGTATGTCTGGATGCGAGACTTTCCAAGTTGAAGAAAGTTTCTTTGTCACTTTCAAAGGACCGAAGTATAATGTTTTATCAAAGTAGTGTGTGATAACCCAACCCTCCCCCCGTCTTGCAGGAAGAAGTCCATTATTCCCCTCCCCCACACCAACCAACAATTATCAAGACTTAAAATACTTAGGTTTACAGTATTCTTAGTTAAAACCTTGGAATAACCTGAATTTGAATACAAAATTCTGGGCGGAATGTGTTATTTAAATAGTGAGAATAAGCGAAAATGATCTGTACAGTTCGTACCGAGCAGATGAACTATAGTTACCTGAGATGGTCTAATGGGAAGTAAGAAGTTTTACTTACGATGAAATTCCACCATCTTATTTTAAGTCTATATTTTAATGAATTTTTCCTTTTTGCTAGTATTAGTAATTCAATTTTGTTTTTGTTTTTGGATATTTTGTTTCACTGAAAAGGGCTAAATGAAAGAGTAACTATGTTTACTAGTTTGTAATTTGTATGGGTACGTTGCTTTTAATTGTTTACTTCCTCTGTTGTATGTATGTGTATGGGTGTATGTATGTATGTAGTCTATGTATGTGTGTGTGTGTTTGATTGGGTGTTTGTTCGTACATGTATTTTTCGAGGGTTTTGGTGAAAGAATCATTTTCTCTTGCAATGTTGTTACTTTTCTTGTGTTCTTTATTTACATCGATTGATATTTTTGGCATATACGTTTAATGGTGCATAACATGAAGATGTTACCTGGTATATCGTGCACTTTTAAGGATTAAGTTTCACGAAGTACTGGTATATGGGCTTAAAGACAAAATGATATCAGTCGAATAAAATGATAACAAAACTACATAAATATCTCTGTACCGTTATTATTTTTGATTATTTAATTTGTTTTTGTTACGTCAGAGACTCATGTGGTGAAATTAATTAAAGAATGAAATATTATTCAATATCTTGATGTAAACAGACCAATGATCCCAATATTTTAACAGTCTCAATGGAAGATTACTCGGAAAATTAATTGACAGAGGATATATGTGGCCCAGTATAGTCTTTGACATTCAATGCGACGTTAACTAATTTAAAAAAGTAATCTGTTTGCATCCATGCTGTTCCGAGAAAACATTTCTTGCTGAACACTCGGCTCCACGAAGAAAAGAGATACCAGTGTTGCTGTTATATGGCAATCAACTCATTGGCTGTTTCGCGTCTCTCAACCTGCATAACGATAACAAAAAAAAAATAACAGAATAATACTTTCTAAGAAAAGTCACCCAGGAAAGAACCTGGGCATGTAAACCAAACTACCGAACGACTGATCCGCTCTCAACCACAGTCCCCTTACATCGAGACTGTGACTGTGTGATCATTGTCAGGTGTGGATCACCATTCCCCTCGAAAGGGAACAGATAGTACACATGATCTTAGCCAAAAGGCCGAGAAGCGATTAAAAGAATAATGCTGCCTGAGATTTCACTGAACATTCTGTTGATGTACGCATGCGTAAGCAATGCTAGAGGCACAATGCAACTGTGTCCTTTGAAGACGTACAATACATTAGTTAGTAGTAATTGTGTAAAGGAATTTCCTTACTATGCAAAAATAATCACTTGTAAAATTGTTATCAAGAGGTGAGACAATCGATCATCTGGATCCAACATAGTTGGAGAGAAATAACTCCATCTTGTTAGTACCGAACACTATAATGTAGAACCACGTGCATACATAACAGTAATAGACACAGCACTGGGTGTAATATGAATGCATCTATAGGCTAGTGGTATAGCCTACCACTTTAAAGACACGTTGTCCAACCTAGACAGATCCTGTACATGAACGGGCAAAACCGACTGGTATTTCAACCACCTACGACCCCTAGCAGTAATTAAGGGTAAGTGGAAGTGCACTATCGAATGGGTGGTTTTTGACGTTTGAACCTGTGTCTTTAGATATCGAATACCGTCTTGTACATCGCGATACTCATAGATTTGAGTGAATCGGTACCCTCTCATTGACAGATATGGGTAGCCTATACTACTCATTCAAGTAAGTAGAATCGCTATAGCTTAGTGGGACGGACTTGCGTCTGTGACACGTAGGTCCGGGGTTCGACTCCTACCTTCTCCTGATGTGTCCCGAAAGGACGAATCCGGTTGTGAAGTGGAATTTTTCTGGTGTTTTATCTTTATTTACTATATATCTGTCATACCACTTGCTACACATGCATTTCTTATATATGCATATATATATATATATATATATATATATATATATATATATATATATATATATATATATATATATATATATATATATATATATGCATATATACACACATACATATCTACTTGTTAATGAGTTTGCATGAACTAGCTTTCATGCGGTTTCAAGTGTTTTGTTCTAACAAAGGCTGTGACTGAAAGATTAATTAGTTACAGTCGTGAGGTGATTTGCGACTGATTACAGCGCCCTGCCTGGTGATTACTTGCGCAGCCGTCCTGGTCGCTCAAGGATTTCTAAGTATTCGGCATTAATATAGCATTTTTTACTTATATCAGACAATGTTGTAATTTTGTATCATGATAATGAAAATGACTTGAGTTTAGTGATACCCATGAGATCGAACACATTTCGCGCCTTAATTAAATGAAGAAAGACTTAATTGAACGCCTTCATGGAATACGATTATGTGTAAGACGAAAAAGCAATTAATGTCAAACTTGATAATAATATTTATCCGGTCGGAGTAGCAGTTAGCATGGGGCAACTATGTATACTTTTTTTTCAATCTTCCCTCCATAACTAATTGTCAAAATAAAGCATAGGATGAAAAATGTTATGAAAAAAAATATATATATATATAACCAAAACTAAAGAAATAAATGTAATAGCACCTGTGGCTAAAGAGCGTGCAAATTAAGTATATTCTGCCCTTCTTTTACTTCAAGGGTCGGGATATTTAGTACCGTGCATAGGATTTCAAGGCCAATTTCCCTTGTTTCATGAACAGAGTGTTCCATATATGTGACATATATGTACTACAATAGGAGACATGACTATATTATTCACGCATAGCTAACCATGCCCGCCCTCTTTACATCAATGAGGCTTAAAACGGAACACCGACTCGATTAATAGCGTTTGTCTGATATGGTATAATATTTCTATATTCATGCGAAAGTCACTGGCTTGTCACAGCGCGGTTTCTTCACTTTACTTACTCTTTGGCCTTACATATATAGTCTTCATTTACGAATCGTTCCTATATACAGTAGGTATTTTTCTATGTAGTTATGAAAAGAACGAACCATATCTTTACGTTTATGAGCTGATTTATATCTCTATACTTATTCATCTCACTAATCCTAAATATATATATATATATATATTATAATATATATATTATATAATATATCTCTATACTGATTCATCTCACTAATCCTAAATATATATATATATATTATAATATATATTATATATATTATATATTATATAATATATATTATATAATATATATATATTATATAATATATATATATTTAATATATATATATATATAAGGGGTTAATCAACGGTCTAGCGTGCGTTACTCACAGGATTAATGTACGATCAGGGGATAATGCAAGCGATGCACGAGGGCGGAGCCCGAGTGCATCCAGCGATAGCATTAACACCCGGAGTGCATTAATCATGTGAGTAACGCACGCTAGACCGTTGATTAACCCCGTTCATTCATACACTACCATTTGTGTGGGGGAAAAATCATAAAACAAAACATTTTTGGTTACATATAACCAAAGATTTATTAAAGTGATGCCCCGTTATTTTACCGTGCGTTACTCACAGGATTAACCACGGTCAGCTGACCTGAATGGACCAATAGGATTTAGGAATCTTTACTAAGTATGAATGAATATATATATATATATATATATATGTGTGTGTTTATATATTACCCAAAGAGGCAACCTTTGTCCCAACTTATCAAACGCAATACAACTAAAGATGTTCAGCTATGGTCAGAATATCAGTGACAAGCCATGCCCCATACACTGAGTCCCTTATTAATAAACTAAGTTTACGGTCCATACTAATTTTGGAATATTGTTTGGAAGGATAGAGCCTCGACGAAAAACGGGTTTTGACACTTCTGAAATGATGGCGTTGATATTTATGACGTCAGAGAATTGTATATGTAGATAATATTCCAAGTTACCATTTAAGGTATATCATAAACTTCTGTACACATTAAGCCAAAATATCAATATTTCTCATCAATTTATATTATGGCCGGACGAAGGACAAACCGACCTTCCACTTTCAAGAGTTGCTTTTTGCTTTGTTGTATTTTTACACCTGGTCGGTTTTTTCTTATCCCTAGCATATTTATCGGCTAGAATGAATAACAATTCCACAAAACAATTATCGAACATTCGATAAAAGAAAAAAAACTTTTTTAATAAATACAAAAACCAAAATAAATAAAATGAACAACGTAGATGTGTACAAATTCTCACCTTATCCCGCGGAAGTTCTTTGCCGCGAAAAGTTTTTTAATTAAATTTAGTTTTAGAGCTAGTCTATAGTTTGTGTGACTGAAATGTAATTAAATATCTCCCACGAGGACCAATCTACCGTGTAATGCAAAACAATCAACAAATTTTATAATGAATCAGTTATTACCTTGACATGATACTTCTATTGCTGGTTATGGCTATGGGTCATTTTCTAATTGATTTAAAAGCAAGAAAACAAAAACGTAAGTAGCTATACAGAGGCAGAGAAAGAGAGAGGTGGAGAGAGAGATAGAGAGAAATAATGCGTCACGCCTTGTGCACCGTCATAGCCTCTTCTTTATTCTATGGAATTTAGAACTTGCTTCGTATTGCTACGGTAACGAGATAGGCGTATAATCATTACATTCCCCCGCATTGAATTGGCCTTATAACCTCAGAGAAGAAGAAGAAGAAGAAGATGTAATAATTTACAGGTTAAGGGACAGAGGAGCGCGGCGATGTGACCTGTTTTCAGTTTGTAAATTAAAACTACAAGTTTAAGTCTTAAGGGAAGGGCACCTTGATTGTCCGTTTATCTGCAAGGCTAATACTTAAACACCTTTGGCTACAAAACTAGACCAAGTAAAAATTAGGCTAATGTAGAGAAGTTTCATATTGTCGTTGTAGAGAACAGTATTGGAACCATTCACCCTCAGTCGTGAGCTATAATTTGTTTAAAGTTTTTATTAACTGCCTAAAGACAATAGGGAACCATAATTCCTTCAGTTAACGACTGAACTTTAACGCGGAAGCCAATGACGTCATCAAGTCATGCATAGCAATATTATTTAGATTTTGGATTTGAAAACTCATCTCTATGAACCTTTTGAAATAAATATATAAAAATCTAAAGATTAAAACAAAATGAAGCACACGTGGCCCGATGATGCTATATTTAGACTTGATCAAGTATATGTGAAGGAACATTAAATCTGTAATATCTCCCAACTGAAATACCAACTGTCTTAGCTGTTTTGGGGTGCTTGAACATGGCACGTTTTCTTCATAAGAAAAACATGATTATGGTTGGGCTGTATGTCTTCTTTAAACTTAATGCTAGTATATACTGAAGATCCAGACAAAGCCACAAACGCAGAGAAATTCTGCGATTTTAGTAAAAAAGAAATTTAGTAAAGGAAGGTTTTTTCCACTCTGATCCAGTCGCCTTACATCGAGACTGTAATAATAGCACATAATTAGTGCATTGATAGGCCATTGATCGGTAGGTTAATAATTCTCTGCCTGTAGAGTGCTTTGGCAATGACTCTGAATTTAGAGTTTAATTGCAAGGAACAAGTTATTGCGTTAGGTAATCCAATACGCTCTCCATCGTGCACACTGCAACTGACCTCGGTCAACCAGTGACGTCATAGTGAATATTCATTAAAAAGACAGTCAAAGCGATAGTGCAATTGTAAACCATTCGAATTAACATAATCTGAGTAAACCATTAGGTGTTAACTGTGCATAACGTCTATAGAGTGCACGTGATATTCTACTCATGGGCTTAATGAGTACAAGAGGACGGACGCATCTCAAAAGTGTTAAAGGAGTAGCAAACTCCAACCATCACCTTTGGTATAATAAATAACTTTGTCATGAAAATGAAAACTACCTCGAACAGCTAAGATAAATCTTACTCCATACGGTCTCATAGTTTTGAATGTTTGTTACACGCAAAAGGTGACGACTTGAGCAAGTCTAAATATGAAATCATCGAGACACAATATATTTGAATTTTGGAATTTAGTGTTTTATTCTTCTATCAATGCTTATTGTTCTGTAAAGTAGATGAAGTTTGTAAATGCTTAATCTGTTGATATCAATGTATTTGGAATGACCTAACTATGGCTTTGTTTTCAGTGCCAACACTCTTTATTCTCACCTTGGAATTCTAAGGAGCCAAAAACAAAGGGGGAACGTAAACAAATAGGCAAAGACTACCCCCCCCCCCCCCCGTTTATGACACTTTAAGGCGTCAAACTTATATAAAATGACAGCAACGTAACACGATTTTTAACTTATCAGAACAACATTTTGCTTATCTATTTGGGGTGGCTGTTGATCACAAATGTCTCACTTTTAAAAGCTAACGATGAAAGTTGGAAATGTTTCTACATTTGCTTTCTGACGGATTAAAATACACACACACACACACAAACACACGCAGCTGTGTTCTACATTCAGACCGAGGACCCCATTGTTTTATTATATTGTTCAAATCCACGTACCCCTAACCATAACAGTAATCCATAACGACACTTTAAGTTTACATGATGTTTTAAAACACACCCTTTAATTAGTATAGTCATATGATCACACAAGTTTACATGAATGTGTTTGTCAAAGTATACCAGTAGTAAATAATAAGTTTTTAAAAAAAGCTTTTATAGGCAATTGAGACGAATAAAAAAAAATCGTAGAACTGCTGGTATATTATTTGTACATGAAAGCGAATACAGTAAAAAATATACAAGGAAACTAGTCATCAACGTATAGCATGGTATACAAGTCTTATATTACTGCAGTGTATTACTGCAAATGCATGTAAATCTTAAAGGGTGTGAATACTCGCACAAAAAGAAACGTCTAATGCCGGTAATCTGACCTAGTTTCGAATGAGGTGTAACAGAAGTGTAAGACACCACCATCGATCCCAGAAAATACATACACAGCCTGCTACCGTCGGTAATTAGACACCACTGTACAGTCAATACATACAGCTACAGTCAATACCCACAGCACAGTGTACAAACGATACAGCTATGGACATCTCAGGTTCAGCTAAAGATAACAAGGTACCCCGTTTCATTACCGTCTGCATTTTGTAGCGACAAGAGAAAAACTTCACTTTCAAGCAACGGAAAGTTAACTTTTTAAAGATGGCGGCACGCTGTTTGGGCGAGTCTTCAATGCCTTTAAAACCAGGATCAGGAAACTATTCAAATTGTGTTTTTTTTCACTTCAAGCTTCATATGAAGTATTAAATACAACGATGAACATTATTTAACCGAGCAAATATTCTGAAAAAAATATGACAAAGCTATTTAAATTACACAACGTACATTGATACTTCTTAAAATTCACGAATCTGATTGGCCTGTTGTCGTCAGCTGAAACCCTCATTAATGCACAGTCAATCAACTTTTAATTGTTGTTGTTTTGTTTTCAAATATAAGTAGAACATCGTCTGGAACGCTATATATTGGCCTTCATTATAATGTACTACGAAAAACCTTGCGCTTCACAAGAGACATACCATATATAGGTATAATCAATCTATTTTTTGACTGATATATTTTATAATTTTTACCAAGAATGCTATGGTCATTAGTGGAGCTAGCGACTGGGAACACATGGTTTAGCGATATCTACTTCATTACGTAGCAGGCAAAGATTAACTCATACCAACAAACATGTGTCTATGGATCATTACAGATTCCATATAACATATTTGAAAATGAATATCAAATTTTGGGGTTATTCGCAAGCAGTGTGTAACATTGCGAAAGTGTTTAGACATGGAATTATGTCACGGTCATACTTCCATTGTGATGCGTGACATGATTAATGTGACATGTCACACCTTTATAAAGGGGTAGAATCATCATCATCATCATCATCGTCGTCGTCATCATCATCATCATCATCATCATCATCATCATCATCATCATCATCATCATCATCATCATCATCATCATCATCATCATCATCATCATCATCATCATCATCATCATCATCATCATCATCATCATCATCATCATCATCATCATCATCATCATCATCAGTTCGACCTCGGTCGACCATTATCATCATGAGGGGTAGGAGAAGTTGGCCGGACAATAACCCGGCATCGAGATTTCCAGTCATTTCTGTCTTCCATAAGGGTTGCTAGCTCAGACGTACTTTCAGCCCCACTGTCCTCTAGTATAAGAAATGCAGGAAGGTTTTATGCCTTGCACCAGGGGTACCATGTTTTGGCCCCCAGAGAATGAACTTGTTGGCTGCTTCTTCTGGGTGTCGGTGGTAGTGACCCGCTGTTCTAAGTCTTCGTTCTCTGATTGTCATGGACACCTTTGGAAGATCGCCATAAAGCTGTGTGTTGGGTATCTTCTGTTTGCAACTAATATCAAGGGCAGCCCTCAGTAATCCTGTGTAACAACCGTCTATATGTCTTTCCAGGGGTAGAATACTCGGAAGGCAGGAACACGTACGCTCCTCCTGTCCTCCCCATCCCCTCTAACCCCATCCCCTCCACTCCCCTTCTCCCCCCTGCCCCGATTCTGTGAAATACCCGTCCTGTTTACTAAGAGTACCATTTGCCTTGTTAGCTCGACTCAAATTACAAGTGCCTTTTTAATTATTTAATTTGTGGTACAGAATTGCACAGCTGATTTAAATTTTCTCAGTTTTGTGTTTCTCAGACAAAACGTAACAGACGTATTTCATTCGTATTTATTTCATCTTTAAATCTTCCTCTTCTTGTTATGGTTCCTGTTTTGGTTTGCCTTTTAAAATAAGCAAATGTTTAAATTAAATATTTTCCCTCACTCCATCTCCACTATAGATCATGTAAGCTTGTGAATATCCATGTGAATAGATTGTAATTGGCCTATGGAATAAAATACAAAGTGAGATTTATGTTCATTTTGGCTGCTACATGTTTGGGTTAAAAATGTATTTAGTATTGTTACCATAACTTAAAGGGAATAACAGTTATTTGAAAAGTATGCCGTGTTCTACTTTAAGCCACTAGTATCTAATCAAGAATGATATAAAAAAAAATATCAGTCTTAAATATGCAGGTTTACAAACGAAGAAATAAAAAAGTACATTATAATTTGCGGGTCGCAAAGTTTTCTTTATCGAATTAAAAACGTTCATAGAGAAAAGGTAAATGTTGCATCCACAAAATTGTAGTTGAAGATGTGAAAACTTTTGTAAATAGAACATCTTTTGTTCGTTAAGTTCGGAAGTTTCATCCTCAAACTAGGCCTGCAGATTTTATTTACAGAGCATATGAGTGAAGCACACAGCTGATATTTAGATGGCTGGTAAATATTTAACCTACGCATTTGTCTATTTAATCGTTTATATCTCTTCCATTAAGTTTCACAAACATAATACAACAAAAAACAACATCAGCGATGAAGTTGAAATAGACTAGACAGATAAACATCTACATCAGTCACAAACAAACAAGGAGTACTAGAAATTAGTCAGGATAATTTAAAGGAAGTTAAAATTAATTTGATAAACCCCCTCCTTCACCCCTCCCCCCCCCCCACTAACTTACCCGAATGATTTGTAGCCGACAATAAACTGATTTTGTATAAACTATTGTCTTCATGAATGTTGAGTTTCAATACATTTTATGAAGTATAAGGTAAGGGCAATTGCCACAGGACTACTCCACCCACATACCACCCATCCAGTCCACTCCACTCTACCCCCAGCACTTACCTCATACTAGGAACTAGAAAAGAGATGAATTATATATATATATATATATATATATATATATATACATATGTATATATATATATATATATATATATAATATATATATATATATATATAAATATATATATATATATATAAATATATATATATGTGTGTGTATGTATGATTAATGTTGATCTTAATAATTCAGCATATATATATATATACATATATATATATATATATATATATATATATAAATATATATATATATGTGTGTGTAGGTATGATTAATGTTGATCTTAATAATTCAGCATGTCATAGATGAACCGTTCTGAGTGGAAACGTACAGCCACGAATGAAAAATGATATCATTATGAATCGTCACTGTGGTAAACAGGTGCGTATCCAGGGGGGGGCGTTGGGGGCGCGCGCCCCCCGGGTAAGAAAAAGAGGAGAGAAAAAAAGAGAAGAAAAAAGGGAAAAGGAGGGGGAAAAAAGAAAAGGAGGAGAGAAAGGAAGGGAAAAGAAGAAGAAAAAAAGAGAGAAAAAGGAGAAAGGGATGGAGTAGAAGATAGCCAAGACTTCGGGAAGAGAAAGAGGAACAGTCATAGTTAAAGGGCTGATCCCTATCATATACACAGGGTAGCCAGTGACAGATCAAGGATTACGGAGGGGGTGTGCGCCTCACCTTACCCCTTACACCAACAACTCCATTTTTGACGTTTTTTCCCCTCTCTCACTGATGTATCTATATAAATACTATATATGGTCTATCATAACGCGTATGGACGCCTTAAACAATTGTACAATTGTGCTATATGGAACCAACTGTGGCTGGTCTTGAACTCGACGGGGTCGTCGGGAACATGACGCATTTCGGGAAGGGGGCGACCCCCCCCCCCCCCCCACGAGCAAATTTTCTTTATGACATCGCTAGTAATTTCAAAATAGACAATGCTTAGGTGCAACTTACAAGGCCTGGGAAGTGTCATTTCCAGCGATCTGGGAGGCATTTTCGGCCAAAATTTTTCTTGTACGCTTCACGCCAACTCATGGTGGCGCTTCGCTTAGATAGTTTGCATACAGGCTTCGCCCCTCCCTTGGCAATTACTCGCTACACGCCTGTTCGAATTTGTAAAGCAATGAGCAGATATAACATCATATCAGTGAGCATTGAAATGCCTGTTCCACGATGAACAGCCTCAAAAACTGTCTATGTGTGTAGTCGAAGGCGTAGCCCAATTGGATTTGGGGCTGTAACGACTTGCCCGAAAAAAAAGCCACAATTTTTCGCGCGCGAAGCGCGCGTTCAACATATCGACGCCAATATCATATAAGCAAGCATCGGTCATTACATTGCATGGCATCGTGTACCGCACGGTCCGTGAAAGTAGCACAGTATACCGCCGGATGCTAATGTAAACAACCAAATGTCTTATGTAGATGGAGAAAAAGCATACCGATCCATTTATGTCACTCTCTTTTACAGTAGTAATGTCGGCCAATCTTAGAACTTTATTTTAATTACCAAGGAGATCATTTTTAAGCTATTCATTGCTATTTATTTTTCTCTCAGTAGGTGCCCGAAAAAAATGGGGAAAAAATTGGTTGCGGGGCGGGGGGTGGGGGCTGCAGCCCCGCCTCCTACGGGACCTACGCCTATGTGTGTAGTGTTCGGTTTCGATATACCTCATATCGGAAATATCTGCTATTTTTCATTTCCTTCAACCAAGTTTTATAATAGCCATAATAAGAGGTTGCAATATTTCTACACCAATAAATTAACTGTGTCTGAATTTTCGAAAATTTCCTCACCAACATTCTTCATCATACTTTCCTCTACTCGTGCAATTTGTACCTGTCTATTAGGGGTTGAAGGAGGTTTTTCCCTATTGGTTGTCCATAGATTGAATTTTGTGCAACATTATGGGTATGTTTTCAAGTGATTTTTATTCACGAGAAATGTGAATTGTCAAATTCTCAACAAATAATGGGCTTAAAACCTTGAAAAGTGGGGCTTTAGGATATTGTGGGCCGTGACGTAGAATCGCCTACAAAAGCAATCATCCATAGGACATGCAACGAGGTCGAACATGATGTGTGACTGGTGACAATCTTCAAAAAGATTATGGATGGAAAAAAAATTGAGAAATACTTGGTTCTCAGGCAAAAGTGTACATTTGGTTGGTCATTTTCAAGCCCGAGAAGTGTCATTTCCGGTGATCTGGGGGGTATCAAAACCAGAAATTTTCTTGTACGCTCCGCGCCAACCGATGGTGGCGCTCCGCTTAGATAGTAATTCGCGCCCCCCGGGTTAGAAAATCCTGGATACGCGCCTGGTAAAGATTAAATATCACAGGAAATTATGAGAACAAAGTTTGTGGGAGTGAGGAGGGGAGGGGGATAGGGGAGGGAGAGAGGTGGAGAGGGGAGAGGGATGCTGTAAGGGGGAGGCGGTACGGTATAGTATTGAGATACTTAAACAGAAAATTTTAAAGGAAAAAGCGCTGTAACAGTCTTTCGGGTTGATCTACATTACGGTATATTTTTATCCTTTCAGCTTGTTGCATTTTTTTTTTTTTTGATTTCTCGTCTTAAAATTTTCCCAGAATACGCCTTGTGGGGTCTTTATAACTTGTCTACAATGTACGTATCTTTCTCTCAGAAAACATAAAGTATTGGCTATGGTGAAATGCAATATTTGAGAGAATTTATAGATATTACAAAAATAATGTCACTAAAATACGAACATTAAATATGTATTGAACTGAATATAGAGAGGTTGGTCATGTTACTTTTAGTGAGTATTTCATAAAGTTTACAGATAATTTATTCATGGCAACATGTACACACCTCGACAACGAAACAATCTGTATTATAACAAAATGAACAAAAAGGTTCCTTCGGGCCATAAAAATGCACTTTTTAATTCACAATAAAGAGAATTCACTCTTTGTGAGTGCATAGGCGATCAATCTTTTGAGAAGTGAATTTCTCTCTTGCGGAAGATTGGCTTACTCGGAAAAGTATCTCTGAACTAGAACAGGCTTCCGTTCTATCTATAGCTTAGTTTGGAACCGAAGTTTATTCTTTAGAAAGAAATAGAATCCACTTCTCAAAAGAGTGATCTCCCTGCAGTCCACTCAGAAAGAGTTAATTTTTCACTCAGTCTCGGAATTAAAGAGCTTAATGCTAATACAATGCCACGCAGCCACCAATTATCAGTTCGTCATACACGTGTCATAAGGTTTTACACAATGTTGTGGTCATTTTCAGCCCAGCAAGTTTGGCATCAGGTGAATTCTCGATTCTGGTTTTCTTTACCCACTACCTGGTTTATTGAACCATGCCCGAATGAGTCTGAAGTTGCACACTTTTCGACTACTTGTAGCAATCTTGACGCAGAAGACCTTCGCATAAGTGACGAGTTTAATCGCATGTTCCTTCTGAAGTAGTTTGCTTTGCTTCCTTCTCATTTAACTCAAGTTAAAACGTTTTTTCTAACTGGTATTTTTCTTTACCATTTTCTTTGTTTTTCTTTGCTTTTTATTGTTTCGCTCCGGCCATGTCATTTGTATATGTTAGCTGTTCTTGGTAACCTGTGCTTTCTTGCACAGTCACGTAATTGTCCCACCCATTCAAGAAGCATTTTTATACCTATATAGTATACAAACGCCTAAGGGAGGCACTTCACTTTATCCAACCACAATTGCTGTGTTTTCTTTTGAAATATTTCGATGCATTGCAGTAATGGTCAAGATTAAACTCTTTCTGTTGATCAGATGTTCGTTTGCTTTAACCAACTCCCTGATTTAAGCAGACACTCGTTTATCCCAAGGAGACGGATTGTTTTAGGTGAGTCGCCGATTAATTATTCAAAGGATATATCCTAACAGGATGCACATTTCGGTAGAGATATACGTAATAAAAAATGCCGAGTAAAAGATAACACGTGGCAAATACGTCAACAGGAAGAGAGGGTAACGTATCATTAATCCGCGAAATAAACACGTATCATTGACAGGTAGAGAGATAGACAGACAGATATACGGACGGACGGACGGATCGACGGACGGACGGATCGACGGACGGATATATAGACGGATAGACAGACGGATGGACAGACGGATAGACAGACGGTCAGACGGTCAGACGGACAGACGGACAGATAGACAGATAGACAGATAGACAGATAGGCAGATAGACAGATAGACAGATAGACAGATAGACAGATAGACAGATAGACAGATAGACAGATAGACAGATAGACAGATAGACAGATAGACAGATAGACAGATAGACAGATAGACAGATAGACAGATAGACAGATAGACAGATAGACAGATAGACAGATAGATAGATAGATAGATAGATAGATAGATAGATAGATAGATAGATAGATAGATAGATAGATAGATAGATAGATAGATAGATAGATAGATAGATAGATAGATAGATAGATAGATAGATAGATAGATAGATAGATAGATAGATAGATAGATAGATAGATAGATAGATAGATAGATAGATAGATAGATAGATAGATAGATAGATAGATAGATAGATAGATAGATAGATAGATAGATAGATAGATAGATAGATAGATAGATAGATAGATAGATAGATAGATAGATAGATAGATAGATAGATAGATAGATAGATAGATAGATAGATAGATAGATAGATAGATAGATAGATAGATAGATAGATAGATAGATAGATAGATAGATAGATAGATAGATAGATAGATAGATAGATAGATAGATAGATAGATAGATAGATAGATAGATAGATAGATAGATAGATAGATAGATAGATAGATAGATAGATAGATAGATAGATAGATAGATAGATAGATAGATAGATAGATAGATAGATAGATAGATAGATAGATAGATAGATAGATAGATAGATAGATAGATAGATAGATAGATAGATAGATAGATAGATAGATAGATAGATAGATAGATAGATAGATAGATAGATAGATAGATAGATAGATAGATAGATAGATAGATAGATAGATAGATAGATAGATAGATAGATAGATAGATAGATAGATAGATAGATAGATAGATAGATAGATAGATAGATAGATAGATAGATAGATAGATAGATAGATAGATAGATAGATAGATAGATAGATAGATAGATAGATAGATAGATAGATAGATAGATAGATAGATAGATAGATAGATAGATAGATAGATAGATAGATAGATAGATAGATAGATAGATAGATAGATAGATAGATAGATAGATAGATAGATAGATAGATAGATAGATAGATAGATAGATAGATAGATAGATAGATAGATAGATAGATAGATAGATAGATAGATAGATAGATAGATAGATAGATAGATAGATAGATAGATAGATAGATAGATAGATAGATAGATAGATAGATAGATAGATAGATAGATAGATAGATAGATAGATAGATAGATAGATAGATAGATAGATAGATAGATAGATAGATAGATAGATAGATAGATAGATAGATAGATAGATAGATAGATAGATAGATAGATAGATAGATAGATAGATAGATAGATAGATAGATAGATAGATAGATAGATAGATAGATAGATAGATAGATAGATAGATAGATAGATAGATAGATAGATAGATAGATAGATAGATAGATAGATAGATAGATAGATAGATAGATAGATAGATAGATAGATAGATAGATAGATAGATAGATAGATAGATAGATAGATAGATAGATAGATAGATAGATAGATAGATAGATAGATAGATAGATAGATAGATAGATAGATAGATAGATAGATAGATAGATAGATAGATAGATAGATAGATAGATAGATAGATAGATAGATAGATATTTATTCAGCCAATGGATAGAATATATACAATGGAAATAGACCGATAAACAGTACTAATGAGGTATTATTACAAAATTCTTGCTCGATCTCAACATAAAACATACGACATGCGATCGATGGAAAGTGTATAGGTTATATAGCGTTAGTAAATAACACTCCATCCCGCTCAATATACTGTTAACCATGTCCTGTCATTTCTCTGTGATATATCAATTTTGGACCTTCACCGACCTTACACGCCTGGACGGGCACTGAATGATATTAGTTTCTCTTTACTCGATGTTATTTATTGATTAATTGATCCGGATCACAATCAGCTATAGAGGTGGATGTATAATAAAAGCTATCTACAAACCGAGTAAGTGATAAATATATTGTTTCTGTTTGTTAAATTTACATTCAATGCAATGTCATATCATTATATATATTTTTAACGATGGAATATAAAGATATAAACGCCGGAATAGGCTATTCTGTGGTCTTAAAAACCTATAAAGTTACAATTTTTAATATGATCATTATAATAATTTCAGAATTTGACCCCTGAAGTAGAAATACGAAGTTTTTGTCCTTGTTCGTACAAAGTTTAGCTAAAAATAATTTGTTTGTTTTATATTTCATCTATAATTTGATGCTAAAGCTAAAACAAGTTTGCAAGGAAGATGGTAATGACACGTTGAAAGCTTTAAACATAAATAAATATAAATGTTCTCAACTCCATAATTTGAGGTAATCTTAACACTTTTAACTACAAAAAGACAAATGAAGTAAACACAGTTTATTCAGTCTGAGGTGATAGCTATCTTCCAAGATGGCTGCATTGCTATGGAAACCGACGTAGCATAATGTAGTATATGCCTGTTTAATCTATTAGCATTTTGTACTTAGTAACCACCATCCTATACCCGATATACTCGTAATAAAAAATGACGTAAATTCATATTAATTTTAATATTAATTCAAAGCATGAGAAAACTTGCCGATGGATCGATTAGTACTTTTCATAAGTGTCAAAAGAGGACAACAACAACCACCAAAAAATCAATTTGTTTTTTCCAAATTATTTATTAAATAGTGCCGTCACTTTATATATTTGACGAGCTGTGAAATGATTTTTTTTTCTCGAATTTCGGGATGTGTATATATGTGAGTGTTATGAAATATACAGCAAACATTTTTTTTTAATATACGTAACTTGAAAAAAAAAATACTCTTGTTTTTCTTATTTTTTTATATATTTTTTTCTGATAATCAGTTCAACTTGGTACTTTATATTCTTCAGTTTTTAATTTAATTGAAAAACGTATCAGGTTTCATAGATAGATCAACAAGATGATTTTAATTGCCTAAGTAAAGCTTGCAAAAAGCATTTGCCCAGATGACGTCACAGAATCCGTACTGTGATCCAGCTTCCTGGAGTAGTTGAAGGTTTAGCCAGTCAAATAAATTACATCCAATCGACCATATCTCGAGTTAGGGGCATGATATTGAAATGGGGGTTTCAATTAGCAGCGTGGAATATTTTATTCTTTTATACCAGTTTCACATTGTTTGTCACTAGAAGATCCTCTGAAATGCTAACAACAATAACTGTATCTGCCACGATTGCTATATGCTAATTAGGTTGTTTGCATATTTGTAATGACTTGTCTTTTTTTTTCCCGGTAGGCAAACTTTATTGTGCAAACGTGGCTATAGCTGCAAAATACCTCTCATTATAGAGGAAGTTGATTGCCCCAAATATGCTAGAAAAGGCCAGGAAGGATAAGCGATTCTCAATCCTTATAATAACTTATTTTACACCATATCCTTTAAATGTCTTACCTAACACAGACGTTTAATTGTCTAATGTCACCGCATCTCACCTGCATTTGAAATCTTTTACAATGTTAAGTTTGCAACTTGTAGGAGTAATAGCTTAAAAGGGGATACAAACCAAACTATCATCTTTGTATTGAATGGACTTTTGTAAAGTACAACCCGCCACCCCCACCCAAAAGAAAATGCTAAGAAAAATCTTGCTCCGTTCAGGAGATAGCGCAGCCGATTCGCACAGAGATTCCAGTAACTACTGTAAATCTTAAAGTTTTGTACCACAGTAAATACTGGATCGTGCTGATAACGAAGTTTAAAAACTAGTGTCTAGGATCTGTCGAATTGAAAATCTTTGATGTCATGGTGCTACCGGGATTTGAAGCAATTGCAAAAGCCATCTCCATAACAGAAAAAAAAACCCACTGTAATCAGAAAATATATAACAAGAGAATTGAATCACATGTGGCTCAATGACGTCATATTTATACTTGATCAAGTCTTCGGCCTTGTGCATGTGTGAAGCCACATTCAGTCTGTGATTTCTCCAAAATTGAGCACGATTTTGCTAAGCTGTTTCGGGAAGCTCTTCATGGTATTTATCTCTAAGCTTAGACCAATCTTATGTTTGTGTCTTCTTAAAGACCATTTCTATTGCACAAGCAGAGCAATCGATGCTACTCTCATATAGTCTACCTAAAGCCATGTAGCATGGCTGATTGAAAGCAAACCTATTCAAACAAAGGAAAATGAAATAATGTATTGTTTTCATCCATCCATGGAAAGGAAACAACTAATTGATCCTTTTCACTCTCTACGCAAGTAGTCCCCATCCGTCGAAACTGTATCCATATGATCAATGACGGTGTTACGTCAACTGAAGTATACCAATTTCATAGAGACAACAAATTCTGCAAAAATTCTTCGTTTAAAGTTGATCTATGATACACACTGTGTACTGTGTATCTGGAAATAACAGATAGTACGCATGATATGAGTCCAAAAGCGAATATGGACACAATTTAGACCTTTATCCTTTCGTCGTTTCATTCATTATTTTTGTTTCATTTCGTTTTTGCAACACGGTTAAATAGTTCACGCTATAACATTCTATTGCAAATATTTGTTAATTAGAGTTTTTGGATTATCACTATTATCTTTTCTTAAAATTCTTTCTGTTTGATTCACTGCAAATTAAACACAACTCGTGATTTTGCCGATATTAAAGCATGATTTGTTTACTGGTTATCGCTTCTGTTCAAACAATGAAGTTAAATTGTACATCCTTTTTATATCAGTAGTTTGGTCTATAGCTGGTTTTCATTGGTTCCTTCATGTCGTCTGCTTGTTATAATACACCATTAGTCTATCGCCATGGCAACCCATGTGCACTTTGCACGTAATAAACTCAACTGGACCGTAAATCAAAAGCTGCTGGCTTCTTATAATTCGTTTTTTTCTCCAAACATTTGGCCGATGCTATAAATATATATGTAAATGAGGTTACGTATACATCAATAAGGCAAGATTGAGTTCGAAGCTTATGAAATGCTTTATGAAAATATGACAGTGTTCTTTTGCAGTCATAAAGCGCCAACTTAAAGTTAGATCAACAGCTTTATTGCATCGAATTATGAACGACTCATCGGAGATAGTCCAAAAATATACCATCGAACGCGAATGATTGGCAACATGATGGAAAAGGGGAGAATTACACAGCTGTAATATCTCAGAGTATAGTGGAGACAACACGAAGGACATAAAGAGAAAAATAGAAGTAGCAACATGAGTTAGGAGACAACATTGGCAACATAGTGACATAAACAACATGGGGGAGAAGTAATAAAAAATATACCATCGAACGCGAATGATTGGCAACATGATGGAAAAGGGGAGAATTGTAAGCTGAAATATCGCAGAGTATAGTGAAGACAACACAAAGGACATGGAGAGAAAAAATAAAAGTAGCAACATGAGTCAGAGACAACATTGGCAACATAGTCACATAAACAACATTAACAGCATGGGGGAGAAGTAATAAAAATATACCATCGAACGTGAATGATTGGCAACATGATGGAAAAGGGGAGAATTACACAGCTGTAATATCTCAGAGTATATTGGAGACAACACGAAGGACATAAAGAGAAAAATAGAAGTAGCAACATGAGTCAGGAGACAACATTGGCAACATAGTGACATAAACAACATTAACAGCATGGGGGAGAAGTAATAAAAATGTACCATCGAACGCAAATTATTGGCAACCTGATGGAAAAGGGGAGAATTACACAGCTGTAATATCGCAGAGTATAGTGGAGACAACACGAATGACATAAGAAAAATAGAAGTAGCAACATGAGTCAGAGACAACATTGGCAACATAGTGACGTAAATAACATTAACAGCATGGGGGAGAAGTAATAAAAATGTACCATCGAACGCGTATGATTGGCAACATGATGGAAAAGGGGAGAATTACACAGCTGTAATATCTCAGAGTATAGTGGAGACAACACGAAGGACATAAAGAGAAAAATAGAAGTAGCAACATGAGTTAGGAGACAACATTGGCAACATAGTGAGTTTGCCATTATTAATTAGAAACAACATTAACAAGCATGGGGGATAAGTAATAAAAATATACCATCGAACGCCACTGACTGGCAACATCATGGAAAGGGACAGTGACGTCAGTAACAATAAGACGTACAGAAAGAAGAAGTTAGAAAGCAACATGAGTCGGAGACTCATTGACAAAATGGCGTCGGAAAGGCTGAAATAGCATCAGCACAGGGGAGAAGTAATAAATATATACCATCAATTGGCAAAGTGATGGAAAAGGGATAATTCACGGCAGCTGTAATCATGGTAGAGTATGTAAAGAACGATATGAAGGACACAAGAAAGGCGAAGGGGAAACAAAACTAGGTCAGAAACAACATTGACAACATGTTGGAAGGTAGGAATAACATAATAACTTAAAAACAACATTAACAATATAGGAATATGTGGTCATAGCAACATGGATCTGAAACGACATCAAAATAATGTGACAAAAATAAACAACATGATGGAGAGATTAGTAACAACATGATACATAGACAGAGTTAGCAACATTGCGAAGCGTGCGATGTGACTGAGGCAGAGACAACATTGACAACATGGTGAAAAGGTATGAATAACATGATAACTTAAAAACAACATTAACGATACAGGGGATATGTGATAATTGCAACATGATTCAGAAACGAAACAGACAATATGTCCCTCGGGCAGACTTAGCAACATGACGGAGAAAGCAATATCACGTGGGACAGAAAAGTAACAAAGAAAAGGGGAAGAGTCAAAGACGACAAGAAGGTGAAAGAGGTCAACATAGCAATACGTACAGATAAAAAACAATAACAACAAGAACAACATGTCGAAAACACAGCAGTGGGAAAGTAAATACTACAAAACAATTTTGTCCACAACAAGGATAAACTTGGAACTTAAAAATACAGGCTGACATAATGAAAATCTGACAACACTTTGAAGAGACGAATATTGCAACATGATGTTAACTTTAACAACATGGCGGGAAGGTAAAAATGTAAGAAAAAAAGATGGGTTTTGTCAAGTTAATCCCGACTCTATATATTGAAGTTGTTAACATTGACTTATAAATACTGGAAATGGTTTCAGTATTAATAATATACATTAATATTTTTTAATAATTATTAATAATGCTCATATTCATCATGAAACTATATGAAAAGAACAAGAAAAAGAAGCAAACTATCTTTCGCTTCCTTAAAGTTGCAATATGACGTTATACATTGACAAAGTGATATCATCGCACCTACCCCAAAAATCCTCTCCCTACCTCCCCACCCTCTCCCCGCCCCCACCCCGACACGATAATTGAATATTGGGGTATATATAGTGAAGAACGAAGCATAATTTTCATTATTTATGATGTAGTTGTTCATAACGAATGGTCTTTATCATATCTAGGTTTTTGTCTCTTTTTATATCTTTTATAGTTTAGCAAGATATTTTAATGGGCGTATAATATTTCTCTTTTCATATTATGTTATATGAGTGTTTCCATGACAACGAAAAAGTGAACATTTTGCATTCAATGTACATGTGTACCATTGGATTGAATTTGATAGAGCTAATCAGATGAATAGCATAGGTATTAAATCCAGGGGCGCAACTCACCATATTTGATATGGGGGGGGGGGGGGATGGGATAAGATTTTATTTGACAATAGCGTCCAGAGGAAGGCTGTAAGCGGGGAGGGATTAATCCTTCCTCCTTTGGAAAATTTGTTGGTAAACATGGAGGCTGCTTTCTTAGATGTAAAATGGTGTTATATTTTTCAACCTTTGAAATAATATTGTAGGATTTCAACTGTCGTTATATGTTATGTATACGTTATAGATTTAGGATTTAGGAAGATGTGATTTTATTCTGGGGTGGGGTGGCTGGGGGGGGGGGGGGCGATAGAAGCTTAAGTGTTGAGCCCCTGATGCAATCTATACGGCAGAGGGCTGTTTCTTGATAAGTTTGAACTAAAGCGTAATTTTCTATAGTTTTCGCAAATTGTGGGCTTTTATTTCATGACACTAATAACCCACAAAAGATACGAAGTGGTACAAAAATTACCAGTAGAAAATATAAAGTGTTTAATGGGACACGTTATAAGTAATAAGCTTGTTGTGTATACTCTTCTAATTATGTGCATTCTCTTTCAATCCACCTCACAAATGACAGAAGCAAGCATCTTAACTCTATCAAAAACTAAATAAACTCTTGACATATCTTAATTGGCTTTCAAACTAATCTTTAAACTAATACGGGTTGTTTTATAAATCATTGAACAATTGTGTTCCTACTTTCATTGCTGATCTCGTTGTCTCTACATTTTTTACAATTCTACAAGTAATCTTATCAATTCCCTTTATTTGTCCCTCCGAAAAGAAAGCCATGAAAACATGGGTTGGGGAAGGGAGGGGGAGGGGAGGGGAGCGGTAGATCTATTACTATTGCGGTGCCATATGTTGAGAATGCAGTAAGTGCTGAAATGAATTCAGAACGACCAAAACGCCAAATATTTTTGGAAACTAACTCAAAAATTTACTTCATCAATTCTTCTATTTATAGCCAATTTTGTGTACTTATCGGTTACTATTTATTATGCGCTTCGAGTGCACTGCTGTTGATACAGTGTTGTAGCCACGGAGGGGGGGGGGTTGTGGATGGGGTTAGTATTCCAAAAAGTAGCCACGGGGAGGGTAGGGGTGACATAGGTGCCCCAAAAATTTTTCTTCACTTCAGATAAAAAATGTTGAGGAAAACGTTTTTTTGCTTTTAAAATATAGGTGCTGTGTGTCCCTTGTCCCAGAAAAGCTTGTGCGTCCCCCCTAATAGAAATGTATACCTACGCCCCTGATTTGATATGTGCATATAATAAATGCTTTAGTACGGTAGTACTATTTAATATCATATATTAAATGGAACTACAGGCAGGACGAGGAACTTCATCCATATGCATGGGCACCACTTTGGACACAAGGAATAGTTTTACAGACTCTTAATTCCAAAGAGCGACAATTCACTGTTTGTGTTCAAGATAATCATACTCGTGCTTATGTTATTGTATTCAATCTACAATTCTGACCCATACCATGCTATAATGAGAAACCGGATTTATTCATATTTTTTTCCGTCTGTTTTGCGACAACGTTAATCATCCTTCTTCCACTTTCCAAATGTATTGGTTCAGAACCTAAACCAGTATTTTTTTGCTAACATTTGCTAACATTCCAGTTTCGGCTTTAACAGATTGATTTTTTTTCCTCTATATTTATATAACCAGCGGCGGTTGTCTATTTGACGGATGGAGGGTGTAAAAGATGATCTCAAACGTTGTTTCATTGTTACTCCCTTTAAAAGTTTTCTCTCACACCCCATCACTCTTATTCCCACCCCACCCACCCGCCCCTACTCTATCCTCTACCTATCCTATCCTCCCATTCTTCCCAGCAAACATGAAATATAACTTGATTAGTAATAATTAAACTCTTATTTTACAAACTTTTTTTTTCATTTCAAATTTAGACCTCGATGTCATTTCAAACTTAACCAGCCGCAATTTATTGTATCCTTTTCGTTTATCTACTTTAGGAAAAGAGCTTGATACGTGACGTCCAATACTATCTTCATTTGTGCTCCCTTCATAGAGCCCCTCCTACAAACCCTATCCAGTGCCTCCCCTCACCCTCCCCCAAATAAAAAAAAATTGATTAGTAGTCCCTGATCTCTAACTCTAAATCCTGATTTAGGTCATAATTTAAATTTAAACTTCCATCTCTACCCGAAATTGATACAGCGACCTATTCCTCCTTGGCTTCAAAAGTTCAAAATTGCTAATTTTTATTTTTATTTCTGGAAACTAAATGCTATATCGCTTCGAGAAAGAAAAAAAAATACAAAATAAAAATCGGGTTGATTTTTCGTTAATATGAACTGGCCGTATCGTATGAAAACAAGCGACGCGGAGGTATTACTTTAACAGTTATTGACGGGTGATTTCTTCAGCGTAACTGAAAATGAAAATGGAAAAAAAAAAATTGGACCAGGATTCGTGGCTGGTGTCATTACCAACCTAGCAGATCGAATTCGATGTGCTAATCACAAAAAAAGCACAGCATATAGTGTATTTCTATACTTAGATCACCGCATGCAATGTGGCAAACACTATCGGCTTGATATGTTATTCAGACCTTAGCTCGTTACGCATGTCAAATTTTCACAATCGCTCGTCAAGCACCTAGTGGAAGTTAGTGCAAAGTGCTTTGGTACAAGTTCGGTTTATGTATGCCGAATTGTACCTTCTTTTTTTTTATTAAAGAACAGACACGTTGAAAGCAACGTCTACATGCACACTTGTCGAACATTACAATGGAATATAAGGATATAAGGAATAACCAGACATTTTAAACTTGTGTGAATTTTGCAATCATTCTGGGACATAAAAACGAAAAACAGAATATATCATAATAATAATAAAATCTCATATTTGGAGCGCAATTTTTACGTTGGATTATTTTACTTCAAGACAAGGTAAGTTATATTTCCAGATATATATATATTCGTTGCAAGCACGTTTAGTTTGTGAGCTAAGGTTTTCTGTAAACGTTAAGTTTTTAACTCTTTGACGAAGTATTTAAGCGTTTACATGGCAGTGGGGTCGAGGTGTAGGTTATGACATCTCATAGGAAGTGTGTGAGGTGTTGTGGAGGGGAGGGGGAGGAACAGGAAGGGGTTAGGTTGTATAGGCTGAAAGATTGGTACAGGAGCTGTCCCATGCATTCTGAAGGCAAACATATTTTACCTCTGTATTTTCATTTCTCAGAGAGAGTTTCAAATTCTCTCTTAAGTCTCCCTTAAAAGGGTGGAATCTTGAAGTAAATAGTAGGCCAATAAAATAAAAATCGATAAACAATAATAATAAGTGACCAATAAGAAAGAAAGAAACATAAATAAATTTTCATTTATTTGAGCGTTAACATTACGTAATCAAGGATATAATTGAGTATACAAATATACATGTTAAAAGCGCTTCTTTTAATTCCCGTCTATAATACCACAGAAGTGTATTATAAAAGACTAACTCGCGCTAACAACAAAATACAGAGAAATGATTTGCAAGTGATCACACTGGCTCTCCATATTTTGTTGGGGCATACCACTTCCCCTCCCCTCCCCTCCCCTCCCCTCCCCTCCCCTCCCCACCCCACCCCAACCTTTCCTACTTCTTCTACGACGATATTGGAAAGTTTTGTGTCCTTATATTTGGATTCGGACACTGTTGCATGATTCGGCTAGCTACGGTGCACCTATATTTAGAATTGATTTTTATCTGGTGATCTCAGGACGTGGTGATCTGTATGTACTGGCACAAAAATCGCTACCACCTTGGAACGCAAGGCATGCCCTGAAATGTAACTATTGTCTGTTTGTACTAGAATATTTCTGGTTGTAGTCTGCCACTCTTATAATTCCAAAGAGTGGGAACTTGCTTTTTGAAAGTGTCAATTAAGATGACTTTTACTAGGAATAACTTCAGTCCTTCTTCTCAGAAAGAAAGCATTGCAAATATACGTCTTCCTGCGTACAACCCACTCACTACTTGTATAAATTAGATTGACAAGAAGCCACTCTTTGGTTAGACTGAATTTTCACTCCTTCGAAGAATCGGTATATCCTTGACACTCTTCAAAGAGTGAATTCTTCGTCTTTGGAATTATGAATGACGATTGCGTTTCTTCTACACACCGAGAACAAATTTATAGCCTTTGTGAGCATGCATGCTGTGGAGTTTATTCTGAACACCTGTCAGGGCCTAAAACTACATTTTATCAAAACAATGACATGTTATGTTATTTATGCCCTCCAACGAAATGTATTTTTGCGAAATTTATGCCCTCCAACGAAATTTATGCCCTCCAACGAAATGTATATTCATTGCTTGATTCCGTCACTGCTCATGAAAAACATGTATAAAGTCTTAATAATCATAACAAAAAGTACTTTGTGATCAATAAGGACTACCAAACCATACTAGTAAAAATTATAAAATGTTTCGTCCAATCCTCACACTCTTTAGGCAATTAAGAACCCTCTTTAGCTGTAATAATTATTCATGTGCACTAACTGCAAGGTTGAAGTTCATAATATTCACAAGCGCGTGAGTTTCCATACAATATAACTAAGAGTGAATTAATGTGTAAATAATTGTTAGCAAAAACGAAAGACCAGGCAATGATGGCTTTGTTTATTCTCCGTGTAAAAAGATTTTAATTTGTCTTTTTGCTCAAATTGCTTTCATTTTACAAGGGGACGTCGGTTCGGCAGGGTTTCTTTAACAAATGTAAAATTAGGCCACAAATAAAATGCTGGATATGATAAAGTTATCAATATCTTGGCTTTGCCAAGACTGTTTAACTTAATGTAGTATGAGCTAACACGGCAGAATTTGATTTTAATTAAACTTTTTCTTTCTTTTTTTTAATAAATTTGGCATAATTAGATGAAAACCGCTTCATATATCTTGTATACCATCACAAAGATATGAATTCTAATTTATGTATGATTTGGGTGAATTCCCTTTATGAATGAGTCTATTACCATTCAGAGAATGACATCACCACAGCAATCGATCGGAAAGTATATATTTTTTTTTTGCCTTATAAATGCGCAAATCATTTATGATCCATTGAGCGAGAAGATAATATTATTTATTTACAAGAAAATTAGATTTGAAACCTTCCGACCTTGAATTAAAGACTACATTTGTCAGTCCAGCAAGCCTTTCAGATGTATCACATTTCAAGGAAACCCCTGCAACAATGATATCAAATAAAATGGATAAAGGCGTCATGAAAAAACCCATTTTCAATGACGACATCACAGGTCACGCATTATGTTGTGTTTCCTGGAGCGAAGAAGGGTCGATTTTGGCAAATATAATGAGTCTATACGATGCATACCGCGGAGTCTTGGAAGAAGATATTGAAATCGTGACTTCAACTATACATAAGTATACATAAGTAACTGAATAATGAAAAAAAAAAAACCTGACTGAGAAATTGTCTGTGAAAACTTGAGCAAGCTATAAAACCATGTTAACATTGAGAGCATATATAAAACGGTCAAACCGAGTCATTTATTGACAATTATAGCAAAAAATAGACAATTACAAAAAATAGCATAGTTAACCTCAGTAGGAGCTTTAAATTGCCATTCTCAATCAATTCCCTGTATTATTTCACCTCCCATTTTGTCTCATATAGTATTTAACGAATTGCTGTCAGGAAGTATCACAGCGTGATATATTTTTTTCTACGATAAAACAGCGATCTTGGCAAACTAGTCGTGCAGTGAAATATATATATATATATACTAAAATAAAGTAGGAACTAACCTTCGATATTACCATTTCAAAAAAAAAAACGCAGACAATTTAATAAAAAAAATTCAACTATTTCTCACTAATAACTACTGGAGCTTATGCGGGTACAACTGAATAACGTACAACTTGTATACTTTTAGTTTCCATAGATATAGTTGGTTGTTTATCGTTCAACAATTTCAGAAAATGGCATTTTGGTATTCGTGGCATTACGAATTGGCTACCTGTGCTTTCACATTAGCAACTTGAGTGCGCAGCAAAAGTGCTCTCTAAAGTGAAGCACTTTCATCTCAACAAGTCTTTCGAGAAATCATATTTAGAAATCACTTTACAATTCACACGTACGATAAGGATACCTGTAAATATAACAAAAGTCCCCCCACCCCCATTCGAGATACTTGCGAGTCTGTGTGTGTCATTGTTACAGATTCGAATCTGGAGGACTCGTTATCACGTATCACGGCTGTTGCCTTCAAATGTCGCGTAATTGGTACTAGTTCAACTTCAGTTGCACAAACAGCTTTATTCCAGCGTTATAGGTGCATTTCATTACTAAAACTGATATGGAAACGATGTACTTTCTTTTACTTTTTCTATTTCCTAACGACGTAATCAATCCATAAGGAGTCCATATGTCGCTTCAACTAACCTCATCAACAGCTAAACCTGTCTGCCTACTTTGCGACAGAGGTATTGTTGAGGTTGATACTATTTTGATGTTCTTGTGTGATTAAGTACCTGGCAATACACTTAATGCTACAAAGCAATGTTTTGTAGCTTATTATATAAAAAGATCTGCAGTCATATTTTGTCAATGGTTTTTTAAGATACTATGCTCCTATTAGTTTCATTAACAGAAAACAAAATCATAAGAGGGATTACAAATGTCAATGTTACAAAAACAAACTAGGGTTTAGAAAAGCAAAATATTGATAATTATCAAGCTATTTTTATATCCCAAAATATCCCAAAATGCATGTAGGCTACGTATTGTTCAAACTGTTGGTCATTATAGTCTTAATGAAATTATAATTTGACAAAAGCGAAAGAGAAGAAAGATCTACAGTCAGATATAGCTGCACAAATGGCACTGAAAATGTTTTTGTGATACAATTTAAGTCCCCTCATGCCATACCATATCCTCCCCTCCTTCCCTCCTTCACTCCTCCCCTGCTCCCCTCCTCCCCTCCTTGCTTCCTTGCCTCCTTGCCTCCTTGCATCCTTGCCTCCTTGCCTCCTTGCCTCCTTGAATCCTTGCCTCCTTGCCTCCTTCCCTCCTTCCCTCCTCCCCTGCTCCCCTGCTCCCCTCCTTGCTTCCTTCCCTCCTTCCCTCCTTGCCTCCTTGCATCCTTGCCTCCTTGCCTCCTTGCCTCCTTGCCTCCTTGCCTCCTTGCCTCTTTCCCTCCTTCCCTCCTCCCCTGCTCCCCTCCTCGCCTCCTTGCCTCCTTGCCTCCTTGCCTCCTTGCCTCCTTGCCTCCTTGCCTCCTTGCCTCCTTGCCTCCTTCCCTCCTCGCCTCCTCGCCTCCTCTCCCCCTCGCCACCTCGCCTCCTCGCCACCTCGCCACCTCGCCTCCTCGCCACCTCGCCTCCTCGCCTCCTCGCCTCCTTCCCTCCTTCCCTCCTTCCCTCCTCCCGCCCTTTCCATAAAGGAAAACCAGTGAGAGGTACACTACACTACACTGCACTGCACTGCACTGCACTGCAATCCACTACACCACTTCAGTTTATTTTGCTTCTCTACTGTTACCGTGCAAGTGCATTTTCAAGCCACTTAACACTATCAAGTTCATTCCATAACATAGATATACTACTATTTTAATACTGTTGTGCATTACTCCAAATTAAAAAAAAAAAGCCAATGTCAATGGATTCTGGAATAGAACATTTGATAATATAACGAAAAACCCTTCATGTCCTTGCATATCCCATGGGTATTTCTCAGCACATTTTTTTCTGTTGTATCCAAAACAATAATAAATAAAACATAATTAATTAAACAACCTTGTACGAATTTCTTTCTATATACGGATTAAAAAAAAAAGCCGAAGACTTGTCTTGATAATTCGTTTTATATCGAAACAAGATGACCAATTTGGTCTGATTCGGAACATGACGATAAAATATCATCTTCTGTGTATCATAATTCTTGCTATTTTAATGAGAATTTGATGCGAGGTGGCTTCCAGGGTAATAAAGTGTATTGAGACGTAAAAGGTTGGTTTTTGTAGCATATCCATCAAATATATGGAATGACCTTTTTAATATTGTAATATCTTGAAATAACATAACATATTTTAATATATGCCCATATGGAATCGATGAAGGCAGAAACATGTAGACATGGCTAAAATTGGCAGCAATCATTATTGAATACAATCTTAATTTCTAAAGAGGGGAAGGAGAAATTTCAGACGTTGAAAGTGTCCTTGTGTGATGATTTTCTTGAAAGGACTGAACTTTGCTCTTACCAAGCAGGAGCGATTTGATGGAATCTAGCGCTCAAAGTAATAAGTTGGTTTAACATATATAAGAGTAACCAAAGCCTTAAGGATTTCTTTCCTTGAAAAGACGAAAATGGACTCTTGAAAAGAAATCAGCATTGTGAGCACTCTCAAAAAATGAATTCCAAATCTCAAAAACAAAACAAAAAACAAAAAAATTGCGCGTGTATATAACTCATTTTCAAGTTCATAATGTTGACATGGTTTACGATATTTAATCTGCCGTATCTCGCCTGTGATTTTGGTAACGGTCTACGGAAGGAATGATGCTAGGGAATGAAACACCTCAAGATATGATGAGATAATTCTAAACTTCCTCTTAAACTATAGCTTTCATGTCTTCTCATCGTTGTTGTAGTAGTAGTTTTGCCACAATATATTAGTCGCCCAGTATATGGGGATATTCTTTAACATAATATCTGTTAAATCTATATTATTTTAAAAATGAGAAATGGTATATGGTTTCTCATGCATATGCATGAATCTTATAGACGTTATATATATCATATGACACCAATGATCTCCATGACAGATTGTACAACATCCCACGTTCCACAGTTCAGGAGACAGAATGTCCACTGTTGCGCACGCAGCAGCAGAAGTCTGGAGAGTTTTTTTTTTTTCATTAATCAGAGGCGAAATAAGTCATGGTCGAACTAACGTTTAGAATATGAAGCGTGAAAAGCTGGCTTTGATGTGTTCCCTTTTATAAGAACGAAACGACCAATTCAACATTTATTATTCTTCCGTGAAATATAACGAGGGATCGCGGAAACCTGTAATAATACTTTTACTGTGTTTAAAATTACAGCTTTGTCTATTTTCTTAACTTATATCATTTTTAGCCAACAAATCTTCGTCTTCTATAAACCACGATTGTACTTTGATTAGAATAAGGCAACTCTCTAATTGATTGAAAGAAAGGAACGCTAATTATTACGGGAGTGAATAGTTAATCCGTCAATTCCAATTGGCAGTGCAACATTTTGCCGTCCGGACACTTTTCATAGCATTAGTAAAATGAATGACAAAAAAAAAATAGAAATTTACAAACCGTATAAAGTTTTACAGCACGATGCATCAGTGACTTAGTTTTATTGTTCTTACCAACCCTGAATCAATGACATTTTTCTTATTTTCTCCCCAGAAAATCCAAACGTCACACACATGTAACGTATGAGTTATGTACAAACACGAGTTTTGTGTATAATAGCAATACAGTAATAGGTTTAGTGACTCATTTGATAAGAATAATTCATAATTGGTCCTTGATGCAAAACGTAAAATAACTCAATCCATCAATTTCCTTTCACACATCAATACAAAACATCCATTTATGGTTAACAAACGCCCGTTAATTAAGTACTTTACTTAGCCCAGGTGTCGATACAGACTCAACTATAAAGTCTTTAATTGACTGATCCGTGAAGGTCGTTGACTCTGTAAAGAATTTGTTCCAATGTAGTGGATTTGTTCTGAAGGAAGAAACATTGAACACAGTGTGTATAGCTTTGCCAAATCCATTTAGAAATCTTGGTCATATGTTACCATTCTTTTTGGATTTCGAAGGCAATATATATATATATATATATATATATATATATATATATATATATATATATATATATATATATATATATATATATATATATATATATATATATATAAATGCAGCATTGTTGTTTTTCCGTTATTCATATATATATATATATATATATATATATATATATATATATATAGGACTGCACCTACGTAACAATCAGTGGAAGGATGTTACTCATAGTATTGTTATAGTTGGTCTAATCTTTGATATGAATATAGGAAATGCGCAGCAATGAACAAATAACAGTGACATTTCAGAATAGGTTTAACAGTGTAGCTTTTGAACGTAAGGTAAGGTAATGAAAATATGTTAGATGACACCAGAGAACGTTTTCACCAGAGACATCTAACACAACCTCTCTCACCACAACCTACCCCCCCCCCCGCCTCTTTAAAAAAGGGAAGAAGCAAACAAAAAGGATACAAAAAATAGTGCTGAGTACGTTATTATATAACTTGGTTTCTGTGAAATATACTCCGTAACCTACTTTAGCATTGACACAGTACAGAACAAACCACATATACATAGTGTAATTGACCGAGGTTAGACCTAGGTTGAACATGGAAACCGTACAGAACACAAATAACCATTCATGCATAGTGTAATAAACCTATATTAGACGTAGATTGAACATTGAGACCGTACAGAACACAACCAACCACTCATATGCATAGTGTAATAGACCGAGGTTAGACTTGGGTTGTACATGGAGACCGTACAGAACACAACTAAACATTCATATGCATAGTGTAATAAACCTATATTAGACGTAGATTGATCATTGAGATCGTGCAGAACACTACCAACCACTTACTATACATAGTGTCATAGATCTAGGTAGCACCTAGGTTGAACATGGAGACCGTACAGAACAAATCAACCACCCATATGCATAGTGTAATAAACCTATATTAGACGTAGGTTGAGCATGGAGACCGTACAGAACACAACCAACCACTCATATGCATATATGTAATAGACCGAGGTTAGACCTAGGTTGTACTTGGAGACCGTACAGAACACAACTAGCCATTCTTATGCATGTTGTAATAAACCTATATATTAAACGTAGATTGAACATTGAGACCGTACAGCACACAAATAACCACTTTTATGCGTAGTGTCATAGACCGAGGTTAGACCTAGGTTGAGAATTGAGACTGTACAGAACAAACCAATCCCCCATATACATTGTGCAATAAACCTGGCTTAGACATAGATTGATCATTGAACCAAACACTTATATGCATAATGTCATAGACCTAAGTTAGACCTTGGTTGAGCATTCAGACCACAACCACTCACATATACAGCGTTATATACCTAGGTTAGACACAGGTTGAGCATTGAAACCGTACAGAACACAACCAACCACTCACATACATAGTGCTAAGGAATGAGCCTTATGGAAGCACAGACTAGCATTTCTTTTATTAAAACGAATTAAAAATATCGTTTTCTACTAACATCGGGACAACAAGTGTTTGGATATTCTAACACTACACTGACATCCTGACATCCTGTGTATACAAATATTGCTTGGCCTGTAATAATTCAAAGTGCAAGGTTACTTCGGTGCAGAAATGCGAGATCTTTTTTTGGACTCAAATAACTGAATAAATAGTGAAAGGCTTCGACCTTAGTTCATCCAAAGAAACATATATTGACATTTTAGAGCAGTCAGGAATCAGATGTTGACATAGCTTCAAGAATCACTTTTAAAGGTAAATAATGATTAAAATAGCAAATAGATCATTTACATCACAATCATACAAATTTGGCGAAATAAACGATAGAATAAGAGGAATTTCAGCCGACACAATTACAATATTTGACTACATAATACTATTTTTTGTTTGGAAACGAAAATCCCAAATGTGGGTTTCTTTTAATACTTTTTTTCGTATAAAAAGTCCTCTTAGGAAATGTATCGTAAAATTTGGAAGCAAAAGATGTCTACGTTATCGAAGTAGATATTGCCTCCATGACATTTTGGACGTTACGTGTACTCTTCAAACGCATTTGTACTTCACAATCAAATATAAATTCTTGCAAACCTAGTCTGTTCATGTAAATATGAAGCACTTTCTAGTCTCTTTGTACTATTTTGGGATTTCGTTTTTTTAACATACCCTCACATTGATTTTGGATGACGTGCAGTAGTACTTATTCCCATTCGAAGAGGCACTTTATACCTCACTTGACATGCTCACATAGTTACAGTCTCAATGCAAGGGGAGTGGCGTTGAGATTGGATCAGAATGATTGGCTTTCAAACATAGGCACTATCTTGGGTGGCTTTCCTTGTATACTAAGAGAGCTTAACGCTTACATGGCGGATAATGCTCACCACTACGTAAAACATTACATTGCACCGTACTGTACTGTACTTGTACTGCACTGCATTACACTGCATTGAATAACGCTACATTACATATGTTACGCTACATTACATACATTACGCTACATTTCACGCATTACGCTGCATTAAATACATTGCACTACATTACATAATAATAATATTTGAAATTTAGGTTACATGAACGGTTAAACAAACATTACGATTAAAACAAACATTACAGTTGGATGACTTCTCCTGGATCAAAACAACAGCATAAACAAACAATAAGGAAAGGAAGGTAAACGATTCTTCTGTCACGAAAAACATCACAACGACTTTATTGTGATCTATTTACTGGAATGATGACGAACTCATTTGACTAACTTAAATCACTTTCAAACAGCCGTATCTTGAGTCAGGAAGGAGTTAACGAGGTGGCCTTTTCACCTTGCACTGGGGAATGCCTTTGTATTCCATATGTGTGTCACAATCTCTCTTAACAGAATAAACCTTAAAGATATATCTGGCTGAAACATACGTCCCTCTAGTGTTCTATAGACCTGAGTGTCTGCTTTGTATTCCTTTACAAAGTAAAACATGCCGTCAACATGTGGCATAGTTTTGGAGTCAATATACAAACCTTAATTCCGGCCGTTTGCTTTGTGGTTTTCTAAAACTATGTTAAATGAAATTAAGGCGTGCTCTTATGTGACGCACTGAAAAGAAATTTAAAGAGGCAGATTTATCTGTCGATAAACGTCTCTCTGTTTTTATTAGTTGAAACTTACTTTTGTTGTTTATTTTTGTTATCATGATGTAAAAACAAACATGAGATTTTCGATTAAGCTGAAGCTGAAGCTTTACTTTAAACCATGTAGCCGACAACATTGCACGTATAGGATTGATTAATGAATGTAATTATCCCTAGCTCAATGATCAAATCTTTGTTATTAGAAAGATTCTTTCTCGTGCTTGAAAATTTCATTTCCGTGAAACTTACTCCGAGAATGATCAGCTGTTCCAAGGTTGTAAATAATTTACTTCTCTGTACTAAGATGACGAGAAGGAAACTGAACGATGAAAATATTACTCAATAATCCTGCAGTAATTTTAATCAATAAGCTTCTTTGATGTTTAAAATGATCAAAATATCTCTGATCTAGACTACAACTTTTCTATAGTCTAGACTAGAAGATTAACGGTTTAGACTTTATTCAGTCGTTTTCTTTGACAGTGCGCCATACTATACAGTGAGGTATCACCGTGCAAAAAGGAGATACAAAGCTTAAGAATGACTTCGTTATAGGTTGTAATAATAACTGCCTTTAGGACTCAAGTCACGCTTGTTGAGACCCTTGTTTCAATAATAAAAGCGACATTCTAGCATGGCAACTGTCCAGCATTATGTATACGCGTCTTGATTGAATGCTTTTGAATCATGATAATGTTACTTCAAAGAATAGTCCAGGTAAAAATGTCTCTTTGATATGTTACAGAAGAACATTCTAGTGAAATTTGCATTCAATTCCTATTTACCGTTTTTGAGATATTGACAGTTGAAGTTATCTGATATTGCTACCAAAAGTGAACTTGAAGCAAACAGGTGTGATGTCATAGTTGCACACTGACAAATATTGTTTTGTATTTTCTTTATTTTTCAGTCTATTGAATTGACCTTGGATTGGATAGGGTTACTAGTTGTCTAAAGGGAATGTGAGGTTTAAAAATACCAATACGTATGGTACATTCACATTATGGATGCATCCAATTGTGGAGTATAAACTTAGACGTAAATTTCAAAGGAAAACAAAACATTGTGTATCAGTGTACAACAATGACGTTACACCTGCTTGCTCCAAGTTCACTTTTGGTACGACGAAACGTGGCAACTTCAACTGTCAATATATCAAAAACGGTACACAGGAATTGAATGCAAATTTCACCACAATGCTTAGATTATGTTCCTCTTTGAACATATCAAAGAGAAAATTTGACCTGGACTATCCTTTTAATAACTCTTCAGTAATTTTAATCAATAACATTCTTGATTTTTACAATAATACTAAAAACATCTCTGATCTTGCAAATTTAGAAGATGTCACGGCATAGACTTTATTCAGTCGTTTCTTAAACGATATGGAATGTTCTACAGGAAGTGAGTTATCATCATGTAGTAGGCAGACAGACAGTTCAAGGATGACGTCAGACAAAGTTTAACTTTGAGGTCAAACACCTAGAAAGTCGACAAAGTTTGCCTTCTTAGGCAAATTTAGTGGTGACGTCACCTCCTCTGTTCGTTCTTAAACAAAAGTCAATATGCTCTGTCAAAATTATTATTGTATCGTCTTATTAGCATCGGGAACAACCTCAAGGATAAACTTGAACAACATTTTTTCTGTATTTTTTTGTATCGGGGTCTGGTTTGCATGACGGCGATAAAATAGCTTTAGGAAGCAATGTAAGTGGATTGTTTAGAAAAATTACACAGTGTAGCTTTTAAAAGGTTCTCAAGAATACTGGGTGTCACTGGGTAATAGCTATATACTTGGTTTCAGTGTTAGATTAAAGCTATTCAAGACTACCTATTTTTAGGGGGGACGGTGCAGTGGTTATGGTAAACGATTCGTCCATATGCCCGCGATAAGCACTTTGTACTCATACTAATATATCCCATAGTGTGAGATTAAGTTCCCCTGCTCAAATCAAGGGGAATTCTACTCGCACTGGTACTCATGCTGATGTACCCTCATTTGCTGCTTGCATATATCTCCAACCGATGAAAAGAAATTCATTAAGCGTTCACCTTAGAGTATCGTACGCTCGATTATAGGTTTTTAATTAAGTCAGTAGCCACCGATGCCATTTTTCAGTAGTTTATAATGTCAAAATCATTTTATAATCCACGTGAAAATGACTCCTTTTTTTAATAAGACGAATTTGATTTGGTATTCGAATGGATTACGAATAGTCCTACTACACAAGTAACGTTTTAGCAATCGAAAGTAAAAAAAGCGTTGTGGCTATATAAGGTCTTCTTCATTAAGTTATAAACGTCACAATATATTATACTCCAATTGACCACAAATTCTATTAGAAATGACTTGAATTTCGAGGATAGTTGAAAGGGATATTTCTTTCGTCAAATCGACTTCGTAGAAAATGTTATGTATTTTCTCCAGCAGCGGGTGCAAATCCATAAATTGATATCATATTTCTATTTCACTTTGTAAGAGACGAATTTAGCAGAAAATAAATTGTGAACTTTTCTTAATGTAATATTGGTTCATAATTTTGATGAGACGTGTTTTATCACTGTATCTTTGTAAACATATCAAAATGTAAACCTTAAGAAAAATCATGTAGTGAAACCTTTAGTTAAGAGTACAGTGACAGCTAAGTCAACTTAGGTATCATATTTCAAGGACATATCAGCCAGCAGATTATAATGTATTACAGTTAAGCTTTTTCAAGATCATGATGTCATTACAAACCGCCACCCGCGTGAACTCTACATAAACCTGCACGACGTTAGTCAATGACTTTGCTTCCGAGAAAACCAAATGCCTCCTCTGGATCGATATAATTTCAATTAATCTAGCAACGCTGGGTTTTTACTCTATTGAATTGTAGTAAACATTTTAGCCAATACAACATAAACTTTAGCTAGCCCATATCAATAAAAAATATTAAGCTCCGCAACTTTTGCTACATGTAATATTTTGTAATAATTTTTTTTATAATTTTATTTTGTAATATATATTTTATTTTGTAATATTTTCTACACTACAAGAATAATGACGTCATCTTCAGTAGATTAACAAGTATGATAAGATAATGCAAAATACCACTTGCTTATGTCAATAAACAAGATTCATTTCTGGGTAATGTTGTCGCGACGGAAATGTCATAACTTATAAGCTGCAACGCTAAGCTCATCTTCAGTACTTCAGTATGTGTAGTCATATTAATGAACACATTGAAAATTAGCGATATGATTTTTGAATGACATGAATCTCGGAGTAATTGGCTTGTGGCATCAGAACTAGATATACATATTTTTTCAAAACATTGTATGCAATAAACAGTAAGTTTATTTGAATAAATTATCTTTTATAGCTATTTTAGTGACTATGAATCTATATTACGTGACTGTGTATGATACAGAGCGTTATGTGGGATAGCCGCGATGCACTTGTTACATTTCTGTTTTGCTTTCTACAGTAATAGTGAGTTCGTCTGCAGTAGATAATCATTCGTAATCAAGTTAGACGCCTTAAAGCAACCATTGGTTACGTTTTCTGTCATAGATGATTTTTCCTTCCGTAAATTATTATTTATATGCATGTTAGTCCACACGACGCTACCTCATTGGAATCTAATTAATTAATATTTCCGAAAAAAATTGAAGCGACAGAACTCATATATGCATGTCTCTTATAACATTTTAAAAAAAGGCAATGAACTCATTGCAGGAGACTAGCATTTATAATCATGTTAATCAAGACAAACATTAACATATTTGAAAAACGTCATTTAATATCTGTGTAGTCTAACAGCGAGGAAACGCTCTACATTTCTGTTACCTCAATTTATACTATAATAATGTGCAGTCGTACTCACGTTACTGATTATTAAATTGACTCATGCGTACTGAATAAACGATATTAAACTCTAAGTGCGTGAAAAACATAACTCTCTCTTTAATTGATCTGTAGTTACAATTAATATATACAATAACAATGAGTGCATAATATTAGACTAATATTTATAGTCATGTTAGTCAACAACAACTGACTCATGTGAATGAACGACATTCATATCTTAGTAATCTTACAACATGAAAACTCGTTACATCACTGTTATTGCAATTCGTACATTAATGTTGAATTTATTTTAGTTGACTAGTATCTATAGTCATGTTAGTCGACAACAACTGACTCATGTGAATGAACGACATTCATCTCTGAGTATAACAACACAAAAACTCGTTACATTACTGTTATTACATGTACAGTTTATTACTAAACTCATTGACATTGTATTAACATTCGTAGTCATGTTACAACACCTAAATCTGCCTCTTGTCCATGTATAAATGACTTTCAGCTCGCAATAGGATGGCAAAGCGAGGCCAAAAAATGTCGTTACATTTTCTTTGAAAACATTCTAGAAAATTAACGCGCCAAGTGCTACATCTTCTATAAACATCATAGCCCAAATCTGTTCCAGCTCTCTGCAAGACCAGTCTCTGTATATAGTCACGTTTAGTATAGTCTAAACATTAGCAGTGTGTTCCTTACCCGCGGCGGGTTTTTTTTTATTCTGATGGGTGTTTGATAAGGCTTCACTTTTATTAGTCGGGGAAATTCGCCCGTCTGTGAAATTTTGACTTAATCATTCAAATAATGATGTAATCCCTTTGCTGCAGCTTTTTAGACCTCCGTCTTGCCCAAATGGTTGATACTTGTAAACCGGATATCGGAGTGTAGAGCAAGCTTCTCTTTATTCGACTGAAGAGGTTTTATTTTCTATGAGAGAGAAATCCAATAGATTTGATGACAGCTTCCCACGCTCTGCAATGACAATGACTTCCACATAAGTATGCCGAAGGGAGTCTTTGACTATATACAAGAATGATTGCAGTAAATATCTCGGCTCCCCGCCTTTACACTTTTGACGGATAACCACAAAAGCTATATCGATAATCCTTCATTCAGCCACTCAGCCAGAGAATAGCATAGTTTGATGGGATTCCGGAGGAGACTTGTGTTCATACTGAAAGGCGTTATGTCAATAATTATGTGATATGCAGTAACAAACACATTTGTGTATGTATGTGTGGACAGTAATTGATAATGAATTAATGCATTATTATGTAACATTGTACCTAATGTGCGTGACAGATATGAATGGTTGGCATAAAGTTTATACAAGCTTCTTCAAAATAAGAAAAAAAAGTTAAATATTTTACAAAGGCGGATCCAGAAGTGGATTTGGTAGAGGATTGATGAAGCCGACTCCCATGTAGGGCGGGTGGTGGACCTCTCCCAGATAAAAATAAATAAAAAATATATATCTATATTTTTGTTTTAAATTTTAAAATGGAGCATTCTGAGGCATATATAGAATGAAAATTATAGGCTTAGGTCTCAACACAAGGTTGCGTTAATATGTACATTTGATATTCTAGTGTGGGTTGAAAAATATCCTATATACTGAATGTCCTTAGGATGTGAAGATTTGTGATAGGAAGGCATGGTTTGACACCTTACAGTTGTTAAGACTCCTCGGATCACGCCTGTTGACTATGAAGATTGTTATTTCTCGTCAAAGAACGTATATGTATAGGTAATTAATGCAATATATATATATATATATATATATATATACATTTACTGTCACTCGTTCAACACCATATATGGAAATAAGGCAGGGGCTGTAGCTGCAGCGTGCATAAGTTTGCAAAATGTATTATAATTGCATTTTACAGTGATTACAGTGTTAAAACTTTGTGTAATTTGTTATTACCAGACAGACCTGTAATGAGTCACCACTGGTACTCGAGTATTCTAGCATGATTGTACTCGTACACGTCCTACGGCGTTGTACTCTTGCTTGGGAGCAGTTTCATAATGTCTATAATGTAGATAATATAGGCCTATCAGTATAAAATGAAGTCTAAGTACGCGTATCTGTGTTTAGAGATTTGTACTCATGTGCTTGTTCTCATAGCAAACAGAATCATGTTTGTACTCTTACTGATGCTGTTGTACTTGTACTATCAGTCAGGGGAGAGGTGTACAATACACAAAGACACAATATCAAATTCTTAACGGTACGACACTGTATCCTAACAATAACAAAATATGTTTCTTTCTATCTTAAAAACAAATTGAATCAGAACTAAAGAAATTACGAGATAAAATTTACAAACGTTTATTCAAAATTCTATCTTGAATTCGGAAAGAAAAAAGAATAGTAACTTTTCTGTTAGGTTTATTAGTGCAGTAAAACCCTATCCAGAATTACCTTCAACTTTATAAATAAAACTATGGAAATTGATATGTTGTATTACCATCTCTGGTATTGGATAAATCTTCTTCTTCTTCATTTTATTTTGTCTTCTATACGCTTTCAAGCATTTCTGGTTCCCTGATGTGAATCGATTTATTTTTACTACTTGGTCTCCCATAGTGTTTGGATACCTTGCAGTCACTGCTCTTGTCAACCTCTCTGCAAACAATCTACCCCAAAAAAATTACGACCTTCAATTCTCATCTCTATATGCATTGAAATTTTCCAGAGTTCATCTTCAATACAATTTTCAATTTTTTTCTACTTGTTATGCATTTTATGGGAATTCCGTACAGAACTTTCATTTCAAGTTGTAAAGTGTGCATGCAGTTCATTAGATTTACTGATGGGTAAGGGGTTAAAATACCTACAGGAGTATATTTGTTAATATTTGTCTTAAGGAAACAAATATTTATTTATAATTTGTTTCCTGAATACGGAGAAGATGATTGAGAGAAATACTGCAAGTTGTTGACTTAAACATTACGTCATGATATTTCCCGACGTTTACAGTGATCGTGTTGAAAATGTCAAACAAGGTGGTAATTTTATTGATGATTAATTGGTTTAGGGTGGTGTTTTCTCTTATGAATGAGTCTGAAATATAATATTAATGTAATACAAAGGAATATAAATATAACTCTTCCCAAGATCAAGGATCAAATTAGGGGACACAAGAGAATAATTTGGTGATAATCGCTAGGATTTTATTTATTTATGTGATAATGAGTAAACTGTTATCTAACTTTGCTAGAGGACATTAAAACAATGATTCATACTTTATTTATAGTGATAAATGAGTTAATCATGTGAAACAAAGCGAAAATTTTATTGATGAAACTTTTTTTCCAATTACATTGTACCAACGATAACAATTCTTTCATTTTCTGGGAAAAATGAAAAAAAAAAGATAGTTACAAATAAAGTCTTTATTTTCTATATAATATAGAAAGACATTTTTAGTAGCCTTAAAGCGTGAAAAGGCCAACTATAATATTTGCAGGATCTAGGCCACTATTCCAAGCTCCTTAAGTAGGCATGACTGACGAGAGGGGCCACGGGCCCGGTTTCATTTAGGGGCCCGGGGAAAATATAGAGGGGCCCTGGAAAACCTTAGTTTAAGAATAGTGTATTAAATTTTCATAATATACTTATAAGGTAAGATAAAGAGTGCAACATTGGGTCCCATTGACATGATTGTCCTCGAGGCGTACCCTACCTCCTGACGCCTTTGATAGTAGGCCAGACAATGTACACACTAAAGAGGTAATTTTCATCTTTTAAATTTTTGAAATAGTATTAGAAATTTCTTCTCTTATACGTTTTTTCTCTTTGATATGACGTGTGTGAGGGGGGGGTGGGGGTGTGACGGTTGGAAGTAAAAGGGAAATATGATTTACCCGAAATAGAATCGTAAATCTGCCAAGCAATCTTCCAATGTGGAAACCATATCCCGAACATGGGTGCAATTGTCCACCCCCCCCCCCCCCCAACCTCTTCTCCGCGATTTGTACTCCAATACAATTAGAATTACATACGGTACCGTTTCCAATCTTGTAATTAAAAAAAAATACTCGATTTGCTGTTTGACAATTTTATCGCAACATAAAACGTCCAGAGATCATCGTTACTATAAAATATGTACTCATTTATGACCAATTGTAAAATTAGGAAACTTGTCTAAAAGCAAAAAAATACAATACGTAATTTTCCATTAAAATTAAAATCGTACGCTGACAATACAATGGTATAGTGATGGGTTGATAATGGTAGAATTATCAATGCAAAATGCTATGATATTTAAAATGTTTCAAATTATATGTTCTTATGTTATAAGAGAGAACTTTATTTACGTGAATTTTTGTGTTTCTAGCCAATGTTTCAAGAGATGTTGCAATATTGTATTCCATAAATCATTTTTATCTCTGTACATATTATTCCGGATGCGATAAGTGGCAATAAAATCATGTTGGGAAGTTTTTAGACCTTGCCTAACGAGGAATGTTCGATAATAAATTAGAAAATAATATTTTCATGGCAAGAAGTGTATTCCATATACTGAAGGATGAGGAGAAAGAGAGATCATTTTTTCATACTTTTACTTTTCTGCATTTGAATTTTTAAGAAACATATAAGAAAGACCCCTCATCCGTGTTTAAAATGAAACTTTTAATCTAAATGTTGTATTTTCAATCAGATCGTTATGATTTAATATATCAATCGCATTGTATTGAAAATTTTCAATTTGATTGGATCACTAAATTCCAACGTTAAAATCGTGACGTCATTATAGGGTAACCCTGTTCAACCGTCAACCGTTATTTTTTTTCTTGATATAGTTATGTTCACTTTATAGTCACAATTACATGTTGTGATGGAATATAAGATTGCAATTTTCAATCTATAAGAATTGACACGCAGATAAAAAGATTATTGATTACATTTTTCCAAATTGTAGACTGCCCCTCCCCCTCCCCCCCCCCTCTCTCTTTCTTTCTTGGCTATGAGTATAGATAATGACTAGATCAACTCTCAGTTTAATACAAGTTGTGAAGGTACTCACGTGCTGTTTTGATATAGTAATTTCAATTTCACTAAAACATATCGCATTAACTTTATTTTTGTGATATGGCAATTTGAAAGAGAAAATTGTCATGACTATTCATTTAGTTATTGCACGATACCTTTATGAAATTGTCACCAAATGTATAAAATATTTGTTTATTTGCGATTAATGATACCACAAGGATGATGTGTACCATGGGTACCCCCCCCCCACCACCACCCCGCAACCACCCCACAACATTTAGTCGGCTTCAACGTGGCTAAAGGCCGCACACCCTCCTTGATAAAAAAAAATCCGATATAAATTTATAAATGCCCCTGGTCACCGTGATACGTACTTCATATTATAATCATTTCACAATTTAGTACATCGAAATTAATGACGAACAATTTACAAGTCAAACGGCTGAATTGCAAAGACTAATATCAAAATTAGCCGATATTTCGTAATAACAATGCATCATAATGTTATCGACAACATGAGACCCAATTCAGTATTTAAATTAAGCTCCGCCGTCCCCCTAATATTTTCAAGGGAACTGAATGTGTTTTGTACTTATCGCTTAAGATTTACAAACGGTTATTTATTTATTTTATTTGTGTATTTATTTTATATTGACTTATTTTTGCTTCTATTTGGGCCGAAAGTCGCTTGCTTATGCGCCTTGATTATATTCTTCCTAACTCACCATTATGTTCACAATATTTTTCTTATGTTTTTTCGGCTCCATTTAACAAGCCAATTTGATTCCTAAATCAGCCCTTTTTTTCTATAATGGTTCCCTTAATCTTTATTTTTTGTTTAAGTTAATGAGTATTTTCTTCTTCTGTTAATGCTTCATCAAGTCGGTAATGTTCTTGAACATTGCAGGAAATCATCCGTATACATATCAGGCTCCTTCCGCAGTTTTATAGTCTTACGTACATTATTAATATACCGCACATATATTTATATATTCGAAATACTAAACTGCGGTAGAATTTTGTTTTTAAAACATACGGTAGTTCGCCATTTAATGTCAAACGTTGATGTCTATAACCTTACATACTGGTTAAAGATCATTTTCAACTTCTGATAAAACAGGGCGAAGGTTGCCTGCACTGTGCTATTCGTTTTTACCCACTTTATTCAACTTTTCAACATACATCCAAAAAACAAAGGGGAAAAAAGGATTAGAGAAAGAAATTGAGACACTAACAAGACATTTGTGCCTTCTTGCCTATGTTGATGGATAAGTTTAATGGCTTCTTTCTTACCCGAAGGGACGTAACGCTGAACTTTCCGTTGTACTGAGTATGAACTGGAATGTTTATTTATGTAAATAGATGGATGGATAGATTGAAGGATGGCTGTTTCAACTTATAGCATAACCTGTTCTTGGTTACGAACTTTCAGCTCTTAAACTGATTCTCTTGCAGTGGCGTACCTAGAAATAGTTGGCACCCGGTGCGGATCCTTCCTTTGTTACCCCGAGCAGGAGGTGCAGTCCAGGGGGAGGGGTCTAGCAGGGCGGGGTATCCCCTTCCGCTTCCTCCTCTTTGAGGAAATGTTTGTACATGTAAGGTGGCTGAGATGCAGTACTTTGACAAAGATTAACAAAATAGGGATTGTTTGGTGGGGGCAGGGGGGTGGGGCTGTAGCATAGCATCCCGACTGATACCAGGATAGACAACCCCCTCCCTCCCCCGTAAGTATGCTCTCTTGTCAAATTCTGGTAAAATGTTACCATAATGTGGCTGGCTCCTTTCGTTCATAACATATGGAGATAGTGTATACCTGTATTTTCTCCAAGTTACAGCTATAGTCCAGTTATTGATAAAATGTTAACAACAACAAGGGGTTATTTAAACAAAATGTACACAACAACAACAAGGAATAATTTGAATGAGAACAGTGTGGTGAATTATTTCCCATCATGCAACGTGCCTTACGTATGACGCTGTCATGCGTACACAAAACTTGTCAATTGTCAAAGGAAGTCCTGCATATACCTGCAATGGTTTTTCTCTGATTGTATGGAATTTATGGATACTAGATTGTCAATATTTTAGATTCTGAACCGCCTTGGTGTCAAAACATGCGAGCGTTGGTTTTAAACGTTCAGACTGATTTACGGTATAATAACTGTCTTTTGTTTATTAGCAAGATTCAACGGCGTGCGACTTGGTCTAAACAGCAACATTTATTATAAAGCAGAACCCCTGGCCCGTAAAGAATAAAATGAAACGGCAAGTGATTCAGAAAAGTAAAGAACACAAAAAGAGACAATAATAATAAAACACAGGACAAGAGGAGAAAAATGCAGACGAAACAAAATGCAAGACAAACAGAATGGTGAAATTAATAGAAGGACATAACTTTTGCGCGCTGCAGTTACTTTTTTCTCGGATAAAGCAATCAATGTAATTCGTGTTGTACTCATGGAAAATTGATTAGTCCTACAGGAGGGATATAGGTATATATATACATATCGCTACTTTTGCTGTGGTGGGCATCTTTACTTATCCAACACTGGGTAGTATATTTATCCTATCAAATTTGGATAATATTTGGCCCCAAAGCATGTAAACTTACTACAGCCTAACCAAATTAAATTTTCCAAAAAGTGTTGAATGGGTCAAGATTTTCTGCACTTTCTGGGGCATAATGTGGGTACATACGTAACAAGTGTTACCGGGTCACATATTTGCCCAACAACAACAACAACAATCAACTACATAGAAAGACGATAAATACGACTTAAATTTTAGCTGGTTCTAAATTAGACTATAGTAACAAATACATAGGCCTACGGGAGCTTATACGGTACACATGTACAGAAATCTCACTCAAGTTTCAAGAGCCATAATATGTCTGCACGTTCTTTGTATTCGTATTCAAATCTTGATCAAAATGTGGACATATCAATAGCTAGGCTAGTCAGTTGATAACGCCAACACCTCTAGGTTAGAAATATGTTTTTAATGCAAATTAGGTTCTAATCAGATCTAGATATTCATATAGGTCATTTGAGGTTATCGGGTGAATTATTGATATTCCATTATATTGATATTATTATTGATATTCCAACTATAGCAGGACAATTCAAACAAACAACCATACAAACAAACAAAGACAAAACAAACAACAGAAAACAAACAACTAAACAACCAAACAGCAAACAAAATAAAGCAAAAATGGGCGGAGAATTAAATCAACAATGGGATTCAATATGACTATTGAAATAGCTATATCTATATGCATTCTATAAGACATTAATCGAAAGCCCTAACCATTCTGGGTATTGGCACTGTACTGTTATATATCGGAAGGCTGTACATCGTATATCTGTTCTATTTTCCGAGATCATCTTTCGTGTTTCATGCGGTAACTGCTCAATTACCAGCAACATGTAATTCTAGATAAAACATAAAGATTTATTGCCGTTAGTGTCGAGATACCGAGATAATTGCCAGGATGGATGGATGTATGATTTATTTTTAAATATGAAAAAAATCTACTACTGAATATCCTTTTGAAAATGTGAAAGTCATTGTTTGAGATAGCCCAAATGTGGAGGGTGGGGCGGAATGCTTAAAGGATATAATATACATATATATATATATATATATATATATATAGGAAGCAGGACACTTCGCCCAACAACCATTTCGCCCAACTGCCATTTCGCCCAACCTTACCATTTCGCCTAACTAGCCTGGTCATTTCGCCCAACCAGCCTGGTCATTTCGCCCAACCAGCCTGTTCATTTCGCCCAACCAGCCTGGTCATTTCGCCCAACCAGCCTGGTCATTTCGCCCAACCTTGATTAAATATGATACTTCAAAAGGAAACGTTCGGGAATTGTTAACGTTACAGGATACGAACCGAATATTAAGGAAACTTGATCGATCTGTGTGTTAGGGTTTAGGTTTGATAGTAAACGTTCGAATATTAGGGAATATTAAGGAAACTTGAAGTCCTTTACTTTGTATAACTTTAGTAACGAAACGTTCGGGAATTTTTAACGTTACAGGATACGAACCGAATATTAAGGAATCTTGAGGATGGATCAGTGTTTTAGGGGTTAGGTTTGATACTAAACGTTCGGGAATTGTTAACGTTATGGGATTCGAACCGAGTTTTAAGGAAACTTGAAGTCGTGGTTAAATTGATTACAAATGTTAATACATATGTGGTTACATTGATAAAGTGGTTACATTGATTAAATATAGTACTTCAATAATACGGACAGGTTTTATATTTTTTTTTTCAATTTAATAAGAAAACGTTCGGGAATTTTTAGTCAGTATGATGGATCAGTGTTTTAGGGGTCAGGTTTGATAGGTTTTTATGAAGACCGATTCCCCTGTGTTTGTATAATAATATAACTTCCATTGTATGCGTAAACGCCTAAAGTAGTGTAATCCTCCCATTATACCCGAAATAACTGCTCAGACTTCGATCGATATCGAGCGGACCTCACTTTTGTATTTACCTAGTACGAAGTAACCCAACGGAAAATAAATCAAATTGAACTAGTGGAATAGAAAAAGTAATATTATTCTGAATGAATAGTAGAAAAAATAAGGTTGGGCGAAATGACCAACACGGTTGGGCGAAATGACCATGCTGGTTGGGCGAAATGACTATGATGGTTGGGCGAAATGACAATGCTGGTTGGGCGAAATGACCAGGCTGGTTGGGCGAAATGACCAGGCTGGTTGGGCGAAATGGCAGTTGGGCGAAATGGTTGTTGGGCGAAGTGACTAGAAAGCTATATATATATATATATATGCGTATGTGTTTATGTATATGTGTTTATGTGTGTAAATATAAATATATACACGCGCAGACGTAGAAGTACAGAAAATGGGTATTTTCAACGGTTAAGTGGGTCAAGTGAAGGTTCTTTTCCCTATTTCAAACCAGACGACCGCAAACTACTGAAAAGAATTTTAACCTATTTGTCCCTTTTATATTGCTCCGAATATTTTCCTTTATTTTCTTTGCTTTTTGTTTTTCTTCACTGTTATCATATTCAATCACACTATTGAATACAATAGGAACAATAACCTATTCAGACATATTTTCAACTTTCATATGATATGTTTCCACATATTTATTTTCTTCCTGTTTTTTTTTTTTCTCTTCTCTTTTTTGGTCATTTCATCTTGAGCAAATCATTGAAGATAACCAAAGCCTTGTTTAAGAAGCTTTATTTTGTTTGTTCTATCGACTTATATTAGTCTTTTTCACACAGTGTTCTATATATATATGTGAACTGGCGGTTATATGAAATCCAACAATAGTCTTTTATGCCACTTCCAACCCGTAACGTGACAAAAAAACCAAACACATTGATCGTTGCTCATCGACTTTATATATTGCTCTTGTCAAACGATAACGGGAAATAGACACTGAATATTTTATAATTATTAACGGCTTGAAGACAAATTGGAGGATGGACATAAATAAATAATTAATATATAATTAATAAATATATATATATATATCCATACTGTTACAAACAGTTATATATATATATATATATATATGTGTTGCCGTATATATATATATATATATATATATATGTGTGTATATATATATATACATATATATATATATACCCTTAAAAAATATAAATATATAGCCTATATATATATATATATATATATACCCTTAAATATTTGACATCCCAGAAGCAATTGCAAACACACGAAAACACACGGCGAAAAATGTAAATCACTGCTCCTACCGAATCCTTAATGCACTCTCCCTGCAAATAACCGATGCTTTTCCCCTTTCGGTCCTACAGAATTTTAAGGTTTATATGTTGAGATTAAATTTTGAAGCTACCGGATAATTTGCCTCTATTTATCGCCATATTGTTATTTCTCTATGGGTTTCACTTAAGGCCCCGTTAACACTGTATGTATATGTGTAAAATGACAACTTCAATGTCCAGTAATGTAATGTAATTCCGTTTGACCGTAGACTGATGTGTTTTCAAACGACACAAAGTGTCTTTGAAGTAGTCGAGTAAAAAAAAAAAGAGGAGAAGAAAAACAGAAAAAGAAACATGTTTTCCCAAAGAAAAAATAATGAAAGAAAGAAAAAGAAAACATGGTTGCTATAGTAACGATTCAACCTTGGATTTGAATCATATGTGATATACGCAGATGAAGTATTGTGGAATATTGGTTGCTTACAGTGTGCACCCCAGGGGTATGCATGTACTGTTAAGAAAAATGTCATTTCTTTCGTTTGGATGAGCGGAAAACCTGCGGAGGACCAGTGGATGAATTAGTTATACATTTCCTCTAAATAACAATTTTACGCTTTCCATTGGTGGAAAAAAGAACAATAAAAAGAATAGTTAAGCGGAGGGGCACAGAAGGGAAGGATATAAATAGATCAGGAGAATATCGACGATCGGAGAGAAGATGGATATCAGTGGGAAAGAGGATATCGTCTGGAGATGAGGTACATAGACTGGAATAGAGGGTTCATGAGTTGGAGAAAAGCATATGGAGTGAACAGGGGATTCAGGTTGGGGTAAAGGTTGAAGAAGGAAGGGAGGATATATAAACGGTGGATAGATGGATATAGTCTGGAGATGAGGGATATGGGCTGGAATGGAGGGTTTTCAAGCTGGAGAGAAGGATATGGAGTGAACGAGAGGATTTAGGTTGGGGTAAAGGTTGAGGAAGGAAAGAAGGATATATAAACGGTGGATAGGAGGATATAGTCTGGAGATGAGGTGCATAGACTGGAATAGAGGGTTTACAAGCTGAAGAGGAGGATATGGAGTGAACAGGAGGATTTAGGTTGGGGTAAAGGTTGAGGAAGGAAAGAAGAATATATAAACGGTGGATAGGAGGATATAGTCTGGAGATGAGGAAAATAGATTGGAATAGAGGGTTTACAAGCTGAAGAGGAGGATATGGAGTGAACAGGAGGATTTAGGTTGGGGTAAAGGTTGAGGAAGGAAAGAAGGATATATAAACGGTGGATAGGAGGATATAGTCTGGATATGAGGTGCATAGACTGGAATAGAGGGTTTACAAGTTGGAGAGGAGGATATGGAGTGAACAGGAGGATTTAGGTTGGGGTAAAGGTTGAGGAAGCAAAGAAGGATATATAAACGGTGGATAGGAGGATATAGTCTGGAGATGAGGAAAATAGACTGGAATAGAGGGTTTACAAGCTGAAGAGGAGGATATGGAGTGAACAGGAGGATTTAGGTTGGGGAAAAGGTTGAGGAAGGAAGGATATACAAACGGTGGATAGGAGGATATAGTCCGGAGATGAGGGATATGGGCTGGAATGGAGAATATATATATAACCTGAAGAGGTGGCTATAGCCTGGATCAAGAGAATTTAAAATAGTAGATCAGTACCTGTTTAGGATTGAAAGAAGCAACCCAAATTGTCTGCTCATTTAAAAAACTTCAAATAACTACGTAACCTTGAGAATTATGCAAAGTGGAGTTTAGTTAGTGTACTCCATTTGCATGTATCATATTATGTACCAAGTAAACAACCCGCAAAAGTTTCATATGTCTAGACTCATAAACCTCTTTACATCTTCATAAAATTACGACTCGATAATTACTTCTAATTTGAGCAATATGTTTATTGTACTTCGAGTTCCTGATGGTATTAGGTTAAAGGGAGTCATAGCATATTCTCTACCGTACAATACCCGTCAAGACCGTTCAGAATATAACGCCACACCACACTGCAGGGTATCCTTCCATACCTCATTGTACCATATGGTACCTTACCATACCGTACCGTGCCATACCGTACCGTGCAATACCGTACCATGCCTATAGCAAGATCACAGTAGCATATACTGAAACATATGGCGTAAACTGTTCCATAGCACAGTGTACGTATATAAAAATAATGACACAGTTTTAGTGTGACTTAGTGCGAGCACGTTCTGTAGCGAAGTAATCCGCAAATAAGGCTAAATTGAACTAAAGAAGAAGCCCAACCATCTTATTTCGATTAATTAAATTAATCACTATAAATTATTTAAATCTAAAGCATACTAACCCGATTTGTAATATATATTGTGACCGACCAGTTCATGAAGGGTGAATGATAGTAGGAACAAAGATATAATAACGAGATCCAAGGGTTTCGGATAATCTGATTTTATACCGTGAAATAACCGATAACAACCTTCTCTTATCACATCTTTCAGGTGGCATTCAGTTTGGTTCTATATTGATTCCTACCCTCAGGGCATATCACCTATTATGACCAATTATGACGTAAAGTTCATATTTAAAGTCCAATTAATGTCAGGATGTACATTTCATTATTATGAGAATATGTATTTCGGCGATGTTTTACGGTGGACAGAGATGAGCTATCTTAGGGCGTTATTGCTTTTTTACAAGATGATCACACAGATTCCTACCTTCGCCAGCATTGTCCCGTATATACACACGAACCTTAACCATTTACTTTACATCTTCAGTTGATTTCCAACCTGGGGGGAGTGCGTTTATAAAATATACGAAAATAATAATGTAATTTTGTTGTATATACTTTATTCTCCTCTGAAATCTTTTTTTTTTTAAATAGAACTAATCCGGGGTGGGGGTTGTACATACAAAACAAATCGTCTTGCGTGAGGACTAAAATACAGACCATATTAATAGCCAAAATATGCCTCAAACAAAATGGGTTCGTTATAGCCAATTTATAAAAAGAATTATCCAACCATTTTTAGGTAAGGTAGGTTGACCCATGCTTACGAGGCCGGAGTTCATGCACTAAACTGCATCTCACTAGGAGAACTATACAATTTCCCTAATACCAACGCACCCCACCCAACCATGGGGCGGATATGCCAACCGGTTTATCTCTCGGAATCATGTTTGCGCTGCTGCCCCCCTCCCCCACGGCCAATTTGAGGTGTCGTGCCTTGGTCGCAAAGATGCTAGGTTCATCCGAGGTGCCAAATGCGCCGCTTGTCCAGTGCCCCCCGGCCAGTCGATAGCAAATTTATGCCCAAGTCCGCCACTGCCCCTCCCCCTCCTCCCTCCACCATTTTTGTCTTTCTAGTCGGGAAAAAGAACCTGAAATTGAGCAAAGTGTATGCTTAGATGATTATACTGTGTTGTAACAATCTGTTGCATTGTCATTGAATACAGCTTTTTGGATTAATTTTGGTAAATTTGCGATGCAATTTAATTAACTACAATCCTGTAAAAATGCAATTTTTTGACATGGTCATTTAACGATCTATACGGACACCTGTGAAAAGCATTGTCCTACAATCACTTTAATATTCATTAGAAATCATGAAAATAGCTTAAAACTCCCACCAAAATCCATCAAAGAAATTGACCATTTTACAAGTCTTAATTCTAGTTTTATTTATGAATAAACATTAGCTAATTATGCACATTGATGATGTAAAGTTAAAGAGAGTGACTGCCTAATTTTCTGTAATGTTGTTCCTTTGCTTTATACCGGTAACCTTCATTTCAAGGAAACTGAACACAGCTTTATGGCCCAAGGTGATTTCTTTAAATATTTCATTGTCTTCTTTGAAAAAGGGGAATGTCACGTTTTTTTAAATGATATATGAGGGCTTGTAATAAGGGATAACTTAACTTATTAAAGCCTAAAGTAAGAAAATGAGCGCAACACTAGTTTGCACATTTTTAATGAGATTCCCAGAATTATCAAAACCGTAGAAGGTGTGCCGGTATCTTGAAAATTAAAAGAACTTTTTGACAAATTTCAACAGATTTTGAATGAGAAAAAATAAACACACAACAACTACATACTGAATATGGGGCAAATTAGCTAGGTCACCGTATGGTTCATGCCACAGAATGATACAAAAGTCTACCAATTTTCAAACTTGCAATTTTCATGTGATCTTCTAATACCAGGGAGACGCCTGTGTGTGAAAAACCTAACGGAAAAGCGTCTAGAACTGATAAAAAAAAAACCGGTACCTTCTAGGTAGGATTGCTAGAAACTAACGACGAATCTCTTTTAGATATACTTACATTAATAACATATTCAAAAACAACATCTTGACATTTTTATCAAGAAATCTGTAAACTGAGTTCTTCTGTTTTTTATTCACTATTAACCAAACTGTTAATCATTTGATTGGTTCATTCAAACTGGTACGAACAACGTGAACAGGCGTCATTGGTTATTGGAATTACCACGATATTTAATTGGCCATAACTTAATCACTTTGAAGTATCTATTAAGGACTAGAAGGTGAAAAAGTCACACTGTAATTTAATTATCTGGACTATATGTAAACCTTTATACAGGCAGGCCTATATTCTAACGTTAGCGCCTCCCATGGAGGATATTAAGGCAGAATTGGGCCAGGTTCACTGGAAATAGGTTGACCGCATACATTAAAGGGGTACTTCACAAACATGTCAAGGAGGAGGAGAGAATTGTTTTCTATTTTTTGGGAGGGGGGGGCAGGATGTTCAAGAAGTCCAAATTTTATGACCATAATAGATCCAATTTTCAATGAAAAGAACGAACCTATTCACCGTTCCATTGTTTTATTGATCCGGGTATAGCATACATTGTTCATAATTCTTTGTCTGACCTAGTTAATAACCAGTGAAGTATATGCCTCCATTGTTATGGAATGAAAGAGAACGATGTATTTGCGATGTTATTAAAGCAAGTTTTCCTGGTTCTTGTGCATGATATAATTGATCTCAAATGAAAATTGGTGAACCTAACGTTACATCGTTCCTCTTAAGGTTAAATGTTTACTGCCTTTCCATGAAATCTGCCAATATCGGCTCTGTAGTGTGATTACGCAATGACAATTTTACATGAATGATATATTCGTCGCCATGCTATGGTAAGATTTCTAGAAACTAAAAACCCAACACGCGCGACAGAGATAAAAAAGATAAATGTTTTAAGAAGAAACATGTAGCACTTTGGAAAAGAATATACAGAAGAACTTAAAAACGTTTATGAAATTTCATGAATACAAATTTCAAGTTAAGGTCTGTTTCAAGTACTCGAACATTCAAACAAAAACATCTTAATTCTTTATTTATGAAATATCTCGTCATGGTTACAGGATCACTATACGATATAAATATATATATATCTTCATTTAATCAGTTTGAAGTATTTAATGAGGGCAACAATTAAGGAGGTCAAAAAGTCAGTCTGTTATTCTATTCTCTACATTGTCTGTGTAGAAACCATCCTAACAGGCTTAGGGACTCAGTGAGGTTATTACCCAAAACGTTATATAGAGGGAACATATTTTCGAAAGAGGCGAATCTATGAAATGGTTATTAATTCGCTCAACCCTTGTATTCCACTATCTAGATATTTAAGCTTATTTAATTCTAGTACGTATGACAAGCGTTCTAAGTTAGAAATGACGATTCCAAATATTTTTTTATTGGGGGTGGGGTGGGGGTGGTCTAGGTGTAATAAGGACGTCATAACCAATTTGCTCATATGTAAATGTTTCTTATCTATGTAGATCAAAAACAGATAACTTGCGATGTGTTTTTCTCTCCGTGAGGGAAGTAATTAATTTTCAAGTTCTTTGGATGTTATTTTCTGGTTCGAATCCCCCAAGCTGTATGTGATCTATAAGAGTAAACTTGCAGTGGGGGTTCGACCTATGCTTCCACTGTTGTATTTTAATCAATATTGCGCCCTATGGCTTTGTGTCTCTTTAAAAGACGTATATCGTTTGAAAGAAATCCATATTTTAGCCTCAGTGTATTATTCATAACCATTGATCGCAAATACGACAGCCTAGTGTGGATGGAGAAAGAAAATATGTAAATAAATTTAAGAACTAAAATAACACTGTTGTCGCTTTTGGATATCACTACGTCACTACATGAAAATACATTTATATCGTCAACACTGAGATATCAACAGATAGTTTTGCAAAGATGAATTATTACAAGACTGTTTGACCGTTTGGTTCTGTGTTTATCTGACTTAAAATGGTTCTATAAGTTAACACAGTTTGATCGATGTCGCGCAATCAACCAAACCGGAAGTCAAATGAAAACTGAATGAGTCAAAAGGGTCGTTCCATAGTTCATGTTGAAACGAATAAACAAAAACAAAAGAAACATGTGTTATATATATATATCAATCAGGTTCATATATTACACAAAAAAAATGTCCAGGGTTATTTAGACTTTTTCCCTGTTTTCCTATGTAGAGCAAGAAACTTAATAAGGAGCAATCTGCTGTAATTACTTGTAGTAGGATAACCCACAATATATACATAGCTATACTATGTTAGGCTATATAGATATCAACCAATTCGAGGCAGTTATTTTTAAAGTAATTTTCTATGTGTAATTCGTCAGAGTTTAGTCTCTTCTATATAACGTATATCTGAAAGATTTTTTTGTGTTTATATATTGTATAATGTAGGCCTATTTTAATATTATACGTAGTAATATTTTGTGATACACTAATGTTACTTTCGTAACTGCATTTTATGTTAGCTATTATTAGTCGCTTCCTGCAGAATACACTTCCCTAAGAAATTTGTGTTTTTGGAATGAAAAGTAGATAACTTTAATATTGTTTTGTTCGATGACACGTAGTATTCACTCAATTTCAGAGTGCAAAGACACCTCTGGGTCTTAGATTAAATAATCATTAATTTAGGTGCATAATTAACGACTATAGCTGTGACAGTAGAAGCCACTACATGAAATGAACGTGAAGTGGACGCCTTCTTAAGTCGTATTTGTCATATTGTAGACACGTGTAAGAAATATGAAACATGAAACATCCACACGCAAACATATATATATATATATATACATATATATATATATATATATATATATATATATATATATTTATGTATATATATATGTATATATATATCTATATATGTCTATATGTATATGTCTATATGTATATATATATATATATATATATATATATATATGTATATATATATATATATATATATCTCTATATAGATATATGTATATATGTCTATATATATATATATATATATATATATATATATATATATATATATATATATATATATATATATATATATATATATATAGATATATATATGTATATATATATATATATATGATATGAAACTATAGAGAATACAAAAATAAAGGTAAGAAATCAACAGGTCTTCCCCTATCTTCAATAAGAATGAGTAGAATGGCCTGTGTATTTGAAGTATTTTTAAATAACAACGGCCTTGTGTATGCGGTTGTCCTGATCATAAAAAAATAAAGCACACGTCGTATCTATGTAGAGTATATTGTACCCAATTAAACAAAACATGCACAAAAAAGAAAACAAATAAGTATCCTTCAGACATTCTCTTACCGTCTGCCCAACCCTCAAATTTCTGACAAAAGTACCATATTGTAAATTTGTCATCTGATCAGCCACTGTGGATTTCGCAATCATGTTTAACAACTTGATGTAATACCGCATGGGCTGCGTGTGTGTTCATCATACAACATCCACGCATCATTAAAGGCGTATGATTAATATGAAACATTGTTTCGACAAAAAAGAAACCAGCTCTGCATAAAACCGTTTACCATTTTTGTGATCTATGACTGGTTTCTGTTTTTAACGTTAATAAAAATTTCCCTTGAGACCAGGAAAACGGGTAAGAAGTCTTTCTAGAGGAGTATAGACTGACTATCCCTTGAGAAAAAATCTAATACATTTAAAAAAGGGTTGGTCGTTGGACAGACGAAAGGCGGTAGGGAATTTGGCGATTTATAACCATGCATCACATTGCTAGCTAGTGCGTTGAATTTCATCAAGTTATCATTAGGACATAAACCATATTAATAACTAGCGACCTTCGATACAAGATGGGTGGAAAATCCGAAATGAAATCGTCTTTCGAGATCCGGCTTTAGGAATCACAAATGATTTCGAGTTGGTTAGCATCATGTTTGATATCTAGAGTAAGGCAAAATATGTCACCTAAAACAGAAGTAGTATTTTTCGATACAGGTGACAAACGCCTACAGTGGAATTTACGACCTTCCTAACCGGTTTCAAACCTCTGGACATACAATCAGAGTCCATAGCCTAGTGGTTAGGGTGTCCGCGTACAGAGCGGGAGGCCCCGGTTCGAATCCCGGTGGAGGCTGGAAGTTCTTTCACTGTTCTTTTCCAACTCATTACGATTTTCAATTATATATATATATATGTATATATATATACACTATTAGTTCATAGTTCTAGTAGTTCATATATATATATATATATTTATATATATATATACATATATATATACATATATATATATACATATATATATATATAATTCCTCGGTGTAAATTGATATGAACAATCATGCTGTTTTCAAGATGCCATCCAATAAAACTGACATAATATTCTTATAATTCTTGAAATCCATTGCACGTGATAGCCTTCAGGCTTTGTTATATACTTCCTTAACCACCAATCAAACAGTCAAAGAGCGTCCTTCAAATCGACCGTCTTACATCGATAATTCATTTAAAAATTAGATTACTAATCTTCTCAGTGATTGGAAAAGTTGAAATACAATATCAAACAAAATATTTTTGAAAATCTTCAGTTAACTTAGAAACTAATAAAAAGACACTCTTACAGATTAAGCATCGGCTTAAGAATAAAACAGAATTCCAAAAAGAGATAAACTTTAGTACACTTTAAATTTGTCTTAGCTGAAAAGCACGAAAATGATTTGAAGATTAAATATTAATATTGCATGACACTTTGGATGGATTGGATGTGCATATACATATATAGAGGACCCTTTTGCGATCATGTTGCCTCGTAGGCCTTGGTAGTTCACAACCTTGACAAAGACGTAAACTACCGGTTAATAAACAAGTCCCTTTCCGATCTAAGAATATTCACGCTGTTTTGTAAGGTTGACGAAAAGTTCAGCTTTATACTCAATACGGCTAAAGGAAATACGTAAACAATAATGATAATTCTTACTAATGATGGGTTTTTTTGGTCCCGAAACCCCAAACATATTAAACAAAGGGTAATAAAAAACCAAAACAAAATTTGAGGGACATGTCAGGTTATGACATATCAGACATTTATTTATAAATATAGATGGTGTGTATATATACTATATACGGTTGTATGACAAAGGAATAAACAGGATGTGTTGTTCACCAAGAGATGGGAGTTCAAAATACTGAGGTTTTCCGTGTCTAAAAGTTTCTACGAATTATTAAGTTCACACGAAGGTTAATCTAATAAGTTTATATTTATCACATTTTTTTAATATAAATATAAAACTTCATGACTATTTATGTTAAATATGATGGTAAGTGGGTATTTTCCGTTGAAATTAAGGTGTGTTTGATCAAATGTTTATAAGCACTGGTAAGCATCCTTCATGCATCACTTATGTATTTCAGTGGAGAATTCGTCTATCGAATATTTATTGATATACTATCAACTCATATTAAAGTGTGGATTCCTAATTTGCTTACTGATATCTGATTTCCAAAAAGGAAAAAACAAAATTGTTGACTCGCGATCCAAGGTATAGGCTTCACTTTATCTCTCTTTACAACAGATTTTTGACCTAATTTTGTCAATGATCATTTATTTCGATTTTTATTATTCGTTAGTTGGTCTTGTCTAGTTTCATTAACAAAAATAATAAAGCAAACTATGAACAATTTTGAAAGTTTTATCCAGTCACTTCTTGTATATGAATAATACTGATATGAGAAATGCATGTGTCTGTGCCACAAAATATTGAGCATCGAGCTTAATTTATTTATCACTTGCTAATTAAATGTGGCTTTGTGAGGAAGTACCTATGTACAATGTACGTCAGTCTCGTCGGGTGCAAATAATGTTGAGTAGTACTCGGTATATGGTTTTAGTAAATTGTCGATAAAATACAAGAAACCATCCTAAGATTGTATGTTAACTGCTATGATTCCAGCATCTGGTTGCATACACTATAAGCTATAGGATTGCATATGGCTGTATACGTTCAAATTTCGTGTTGTCCTTAATTTCGCGCATCCCATACCTGCAGTGCAGGTATACCAGCATCACTACCACTACAATGATATATATATATATATATATATATATATATATATATATATATATATATATATATATATATATATATACACACATATCAATCGTTGATGAAGTCACGCACTTGATTGATAAATCTAAACCACAGAGCATATTACTATTGCCCTTTAAAAGAACATTTGAGCACAGATGTCTGTTCTGTAGCGTCGCAAATGGTATCGTGCATCATCATACACTCTTATATTGGATTTCTATCTCAAAGTATTAACATTGTACTCCATTATCACTGGTGTACCGTTCGCACTTTGTCAAAAGATGACTTTAAACAAGTTTATGATATACTGACAATTTATCTTGACCCGACAGCAACAACAAGAAAATAGTATCATGCCATCAAACTTTGTTTTCTTTATAAAGAAGACATCTATCATCTGTAAAATCAATGTAATTTATTTTAGTTGAATACAATTACTTAGGACACCGGTATTTAAAGGTGCAAATACAGAAATTTATTTTTTTGTTTTATTTGGATATAAAAATGTTATTTCAATAACTTAAAATGAAAACATATCGAAATGTAATAACACTATAATAATAATTTTATTATGTTTTCTTATTTATTTTTTACGTTTTTGTGTTCACAGAGTGTCTACCTTAAGATGACTGTCTTCTGGATTTAGTATTGATCTGTTTTTGATTTTGTGATTGGATGAATTGATTGGAAACGGAGACAGCAATATATCAATATTAATCATCAAGATGAGGGATCGACGAGAAAGTAGAAAAAGCATCCGAAAAAGCCGCAAGGTAGGAATATAAAAAAATATTAAAAAAATATGTTTTATTTGTGTGTGCATTTTTCATAAAAATCTGATAATATCATACCCCTCGTATGCTTTTGAAAAAAAATGTAACTGAGGATAATAAAATGCATTTATCCTTTCATGTTGTCACAGGAGTGTGATGACATTATTTCAAACGGATTTCTTGTACCCATATATATATATATATATATATATATATATATATATATATTTTAAGTAAAGGTTGTAACTTTCTTAAATTATTTATTTACCCAGAACACGCGTTCCTGAACAGTTCTTCAACTTTAAACTTTCTCAATTGTTCGGTCTGTGCATTTTTCTGCAAAAATGTTCCGAATTGCGAAAGCACGTCACGCTGCGTCAATGAAGGAGAAGGTAAGCCCTTGCCTTTCGATTCAGATATCTTGGTAACGGGTTTCAAAAATATATATTTCTCTTTCCATTTCAAAAGACGCACAGCCATGTTTAGCACTTTAGATGATTACTATTGCTTTTGAATTTGTTTTCCATAGATGCGTAATCGACTTAAGAATCCCTTCTCCGCCCCTGCCCTATACTTCCCACTAAGCGCATGAAGTTCCCATGTTGGAATCTATACTATCACTGTGGGGAAGGGGGGGTGTAGTTCTAAAAAGCTTCAGCATTGTCATGAATTTCAGAGTTTAATTTACGGTTTAGTGTATTTCTTGAGAATGCATGCACAAATAGATGGCGCTCACAATGTTTTCATGGGCTACAGTTATTGCACTGCAATAAACTTTTCACAATTTCACATTTTTGGGGTGCCAGCATGTTTGTGATCATAGATAACACCTTTTGCTGTTATTGAGAGACTTTGATGTCGGATCTGACTCGTACAAAGGGTATATGAGTATTCATACTCAGAAATATAAGTTAACACAACCTCAAACAAAAAGCTTAGCGATAATATAGTATCCGCAGCTTTACTAGTTACGGAAAGTGAGTAATAAAAACAAGAGGCAACGTTTGACTTTAGCTGATCAATCTTGATATTTCTATCATGTTTTGGAAAGAACAATAGACTGATGAATATTCAGTGTGTACGGGCTCTATTGTTAGCCGATGGGTCCTTAAAGGCTTTGAAGACTCGCCCCAAATCGCGTGCCGTCCTCTGAAAAGTTAACTTTCCGTTGCTTGCAAGTGAAGTTATCTTCTTGTCGCTGCAAAATGCAGACAGTAATGAAACGTGATACCTTGTTATCTTTTATCTGGAGCTGAGATGTCCAACGCTACATGTACACTGTGTTGTGGGTATTGACCGTAGCTGCATGTATTTACTGAACACTATAGTGTCTAATTACCGACGGTAGCAAGCTGCGTGTGTGTTTTCTGGGATCGATGGTGGTGTCTAACACTTTTGTTACACCTCATCGAAACTAGGTCAGCTTACCGGCATCAGACGTTTCTTTGTGCGCGAGACTTCACTCCTTTTAACCTTTCAATTATAAATCAATAGCCTCAAATACGAAATGGAATACATAAATAAACATGTTCATTTACTTAACCCATGTCGCTGTTTTTAAAAAGGATTTCGCTGAAAATAAATTTTAACCGACTCTAATCATTAATTAATAATTGAGTAATAAATAAATCGCCACATTGCTTAAACGTCTTCTTGTTGACAGATTCAAATGGCTAGATACATGTGCTAAGAAGCAATATCTAATTTGGTATAAAGCTCTGATTGCTTGACAAAATTAACATTCTCAGAAATTGGCGAACGAACACAACCAGTGGTTAATTTTGCAGCAAGAGCCACACACACACACGTATAGCGTTACATGTGTAGCACGTATAACGTTATATATGTAATATATACATTTCAGTGTATAGATGAAGGCTGCACAGGCATCACACCAAATATGTCTTCGTTAACAAACGACATAAGGTTACAGATTATGTGCCTATCGATAGAGATAGAGAACTTGTCACATCAATAAAATGTTCTAGTTCGCAATCATCGTCATGGATTTCTGAGCTCGTAAACAATACAACTGAGCAACTGTCAAATTAATTAAGAGAACAGAAGCAACATCTGAAAATTATTAAAGTGCACATGAATAACTTCATCGGTAGAAAAAAAGGGGAGAAAAATTGAAAGATCAATTATTGTTTCATTTTTATTTTCTAAAAAAAAAACATGAACTGCACAAGTGCATTCAAATCTGCATGTCTATCTCGTTTTGTAAAGGAATAAAACAATTTATCTAAATTCAACAACGCATACGTGTTAATTTCATTTTGACAAATATTGAACAATGAAAGCAGAACACATATGTTCAGTAAAAACAAGTCATTTGACAGGTTCTTTTGTTTTATATATTCTATTTTCTACCAATTTTTGCATTGATTTTTTTGACAAGGACGAAACATGCAGCACAACTGAAGGTACCGTTATTACTATAGTATTAAAAATTGAATAAAACAAACTATGTAAACATATGCTTAAGAATTTCATGAATAAGAAGGGGAAAAATGTTCTTTTCAATAACTATAGCATGTGATTATTATAGAGAAGCCGACACAAACAGAACCAAGAACCCTCGTATAGGTTTTTTATTTCATATATATCTCTTGCGAAAGGTTAACCATAAATATTGTACGAAAAATTATAAAAATAATATAGATTATTAATGTGGTTTTATTAAAAATATGTCGCGTCAAAAAGAAGATGAATGAATATAATGCTCCAAAAACATTAATTAAAAAACAGAAAGAAAAAGGCTAGAACGGTTTATTTGTGTAGTTGTGGACTGTACAAATCAATAGTGACCAGTTGATTTAGTGACCTGTTTCAAGTGTTTCCAGTACGTGGTTATCTTTATAATATCTATCTTTAAAATCTCAAGATCTGAAGTACAACCGAAACAACTAGTTCGTCTCTTGACTCCTACAATTTATACCCCTCGTTGTGTTGAAACATTCTTAAAATTCTGGAGTGTGTTGTTATATAACCTAAAATATCTCCGTATCTAATTATACGGCTTTATCACACCTTGGCTGGCAAGTGACAAATGCTATTAACAACAAACGTGAAACGATTTAAGCATACCGCCATCAGTTAGTAGCAGGCAAAGTTGATCAATCTAATGCGGATAATCTTATACTGTAGACTATGCTCAAGGAGATTTAAAGGGACCGTATCGTTTCTAATACTTTTTGGGTAAGGTCTTGTGATGTTTCTGTTTCAATCTGAATCAATAGAGTGCTACACTTGAAATACCACCGCTTTTATCACGTGACCACAGCGGTGTTGCAAGGGGACAAGCACGGCGCGACTAAAGGATATACTTGTACTCTTTATGTAATCGTGATACTCTAATAGACACACTACTGTCATAATCACATAGTAATAGTCTTAATGTGTTTGTGCGTTTGTTTTGTATTCTGACTGAGGACTTGAACAAAAGAATTCCAGTTCCTCGGTTTATTTCTAAAGAATCACAATGTCCTCGCAAGAATTATATTGTTAAGGAGTATTGTTAAGATTAGGGTACATGGATTTGAACAATGAAAAAAAAAACAATGGGGTCATCGGCCTGAATGTAAAACACAGCTGTGTGTGTGTGAGAGAGAGAGGGGGGATGGGGGAGTGGGGTAGGAGGAAGCATGGGGCGCCATAAATGTTCTATTATATATAAGCGTAACACTGTAATATACAGACACCCATTCCTTATAATCATATGGTGATTGTTTTGACTGTAAATCTTGTCAATGGAATCGATTGAAGTATAATTTTAGTTCTTTTTTTCATTGAGTAATCGAAATAAACGATGGTTCCAATAGCCAAACTATACGTTCCTTAAAAAAAACTTGGATACCAGACTGTCTGATCTACAACAGTCGGAATTTGGCTACCGAATTATAAATGATATAGATGTTTGAGAAGTTACAAGTAATGGTTACTAAAATTCAACTTACAAGGCGGAAGGAAAAAAAATAAGCAACAAACTTTGGACCCTTCGTAAGTTTCAATTACATTGACAAGAGTTTGTTATCTCTTAATGCAAATAAGTGTTACGACCAAGTCAAGTTCTCTCGCGAGTATTATTGAAAGGTTATTGTCCAATTTCCTTTTCAAAAGTCTTATTAATTACTTCTCTCTAAAGGTAATCGAAAATTATTATTCGATAAAGAGGAATCGCAACTGACGTTATGTAGGGGTACAACGCGTATCTATTTCCGCGATTGTGACATATGTGCTCAGAGATTGAATGCGACAGGCTACCGTAATGATATTTCCTTCACTTAATTAGGTAATGATATTTCGAGATGATCGATAAGCTAGGCTAGTTATCCTACCATGTTGTTGTGATGCATACTACATAAAAGCCAACTATAGTGTGAAAGTAAACACGTAAATGTGTTATCTTGTTCCATTTATGACCACTAAAGTCTGTACGGCGCAAATTGCTTAGATGGGGTTGTTTACTACAGTGGGTTCCACGTAGGCCAGTATGCTTTTCAGGTGTTCACGGTAACATGAGATCTTTTGTTTTTGGTACTTTCTTATCGTTTTACTGACCGCATATGTTCGAAATTGCATAAACTTTACTATTATTACAAGCATTTTACTTGTAGTTTTCCCTATATATGAAATCAAGAACCACCGTCGGTCGGCCACAATGAGGTCTGCACACCGGCTACCTTCAGTACAAAGGCTACCCTAGATGTCGATAACTATGACATCAACAATGGACGCCATCTTGTTTTGGAAGGCGACAAACATTACACAGAAGAGATTCACAGTGCACTCACATAGATTACGATTACTATGGTAACTGCAGACGCCTTGGGTGTGAATGTGATACTCAAACTGTGAAAAGTGCGCATACCGACGCGCTCGTATCTCGCTTTGCATGTACCTGTTTGAAAGGACACGTGATCCCTACTACATGGTTCAAATTATGTTCGAAGCTTTTATTAATATTTTTTCCTCACCAAGTTGATAAATATGCGTTATACAGACAGTGTGTTGGCAATAACAGACCAAGGCCGAGTTTTCCCATTTCTTCGCCTCTCAAATTTTCATACCTTCATTATAGACGAAGGAATCTCTGGGACTTATTTATTTCGCCAGAGGCATACCTGTAAAATTGTAAAACTCTCCAGTTCATAATTCACTCAAGGAGGTAATAACTGATTCGTAAGGTGTTCGCATAGAACATCGTATTAAGTTACACAACGCTTGACCTTGACCGCCAAGGGAAAACTAAATAGTTTCCTTTCAATTAAAATAAATGTTTTGGTCAGTAGCAAGAGATATAAAAACTACTGGACTTCAAGTCATTGTTCTTAAAAATGATTATACGTATCAACTTCTGTGCAAAAGTTAAATCAAAGAGAAGACTTAAAAATATGAAGATATCACCATGTCACATTAGAAAGTATTGTTTTGTCGTATATGCAACTGTAACAGTAAAACAACAGTATTGGCCAGTGGCCGCTGCAGTTCGTTCAAATGAATGAAATTTGATAGCGTATCATTACGATAGGCTGATAGGCCTACACGCTGATCTGATAACTTGACGGGGTTTGCACTAAACATTTACGCACATAAACCCATCACATATACAGATATTTTCAACTTAATAAATAAATATAAATAACTAATATATATATATATATATATATATATATAGATACATCAATAAAAGAACATATATGGAAGAATATATTAATTGATAGATTTATCTAATTAATGTTTGCTATCTTTTTGCTATCTTTATATAAGTTAAGCTTTCGAGGCATATTTTCCCGAACAATTTTTCATATATTGTTCCTTTCGTCTCGAAGATTTGTTTTCATAATATTAGTTTTGCTGCAGGTTATTGTGACGTCATTGATAAATCACCTGTCCAAGCCCAGTTGTTGTAAAGCAAACATATATAGATCCGTTGAAAAGCTGTCAAAATTGAGAGTTTTATGCGGCTTCTTTGTCGAACATATTGAACTTTGTAGAGATGATTTTAAGAAAAATCAAATATATGACAGTAACTATTTATAAGCCCGCATGTTAGGTGATTATGAATCCTGACTTCAATAAGGTAATAATAATAATATATAACCTTCCATAAGATTAATTATTTACTCTCACGTGAAGTGTTATTGCCGAGTAACCAAACTGAAAACTAATTTATTAAGTGAAAGAGTCATTTTCGGTCAGAGTAGAAATGTTTTATCACACTTTATAAGGTCATGTTTACCTGGATGTCCTAGCCATGACGGAGTCTGAAAGCAATATTCGTATATGTGTCTGTGTGTGTGTGGGGGGGGGGGGAGGAGGCGGAGGTTTATTGTGTAAAAACTTTTAACCAAATTGTCGGCATCATTTCGTAAAAAAAAAAAAAAATAACATAACATGCATGCAGCCGCACTTTTCGCAAAGATATGAATTTTGTGAAGGCTTTCATGAAATTTTATGAATTTTTATAGCAACAATGCGGCAGTTAGTGAAAACATCATGAAAACGCAGCGGCGGAAATCCCCTTTTATATGTTTCCATTTCTTTGTCGTGTACAAATAATGTATATTCATAGAGCAATATAAAATAGTTATAAAAACTTTTCAAAAAAATTAATTAAAAATACCAATCATAGTACACTGAGGGTTCATAAATCATTGCAGATATATATTACAGCTCTCATTGAAGTAAAGAACAATAATATGAAAGATGCTATGGGAAACGTGTCAATGAATTTGCATGACACCACATACCACCCACTGAGTTGCACTTTCTGATGGAAGGAAATTTTATCTTGCGAAATTGTGGTGAGTTCATCGACATACTATAATACTTCCTTTGTTTTACCTTATTGATGAACTATTCCGTCTCGTTTGATCGTTGCAACGACGTCATAGTTCTTTTGAAAGTGTAAAGTCCTTTTTTTTCTTGTCAGTTTTATACTCTGCAAATTTTCGAAGACTCGACTAATAATACAATATACAATTTAAGAGCTATCGAAATGAAGTTAACTCCTGGTGCAATTGTGTTGATATATGTTGTAGGCTCTTAGAAAGCTGGAAGCGAATTTACAAACCGCATTTTAGCCGCCATAAGTCACAAAATCTATATTGTACTGTAATTCAACGAAGTTACAAATGCAAAACAGAAACAAGATATGTTTCTAGTTAAAGAAATGTCACAAAAGATAGAGCTTTGGGCACGATTAATCAAACATTTTCATCCAATCACATTCCAGTAACATCGAGTACATTATCGATATTGAGATCAACATTAACAATATTCAATAGCAACACCAAAACCAACACCAACATCACCATCACCATCAATCCCAAAACCAACACAAAACCAACACCAACATCAACACCTATATAAAACAATGGGACAATAAGAGGACAGCAAACACTGACTTCAAATGAATAAATTCTGGCAATCGGAGGCGAGTAATACTTGACATTTTGAAGGTGAAGGCTCTATATCAAGTCAATGTTTACTCTTCGGGAGCAACAGTTTGATTTCACTAAATTTGACCTTTGACCTCCGAACTTTGACCAAGGTTCAGGGGAGCTACAAGACACAAGGGTTTACCCTGGGTATCTTTCCACCAAGTTTGAAGAAAATCCGCTAGGCCGTTTATAGTAGGAATTTTTGCCACAAAGTTGGACACACACACTCACACACCCGCAATGACACCAGCGACGTAGCCAGGAATTTTAAAGGGGGGGAGCACTTTTTGCGATTGATATCGATTTTCAAAAATTTAGGCACGACTATCTGAGCGGAGCGCCACCATCGGTTGGCGCGGATCGTACAAGAAAATTGTTGGTTTTACAAACCCCCCAGATGGCCGGAAACGGCCCTTCCCGAGTGTTCAAGCTGGTTCCATGGCCTCTTGCTAACTTGAGACACCTCATTCAATATCACTTTTCAACCCAAAATACAAACGAGTTAAGATAGAACATAATTCAATAATACATAATGTATTTAAAATTAGCAAGGTACATGTACAGAGTTGTCTTACTTTTCAACTGCTGATACTTGTAGTCAGTGGCGTAGGAAGGTACTTTTGAGTGGGGGGGGGGCTGAAGACCGATGGCTGGCCTGGGGGAGGGGTCTAAGGGGAGGGGTGTCCCCCTCCCCTTTTGATTTTTTTTGCATTTCCAGGTGGCCTCAGATGCAATTTGGTGCAATATAGCACACTTCAACCCACCCACTCCATTTTGAATATAATTTGCATTTTCACCTGGCCTTAGATGCAATTTGGTGCTCCAAATGAGATTTTTTTCTCATTTGGAAATGAAAAAGGGGTTTTCTGACTTGCGAAGCGGGGGGGGGGGCGGAATGATACTTCCGCCCCTCCACATTTTTCACTGGGGGGCTGGCGCCCCCCAGCCCCCCGGTTCCTACGCCCTTGCTTGTAGTTACATATATAGATAGGCCAGAAATGTCTTAGATACAACTTTAGCCAGTAATTGTCTTTGGTACAACTGTAAATGTTTAAGTTAGCCTAATAAGAGAAGGCGAGAGCTATCCGACGATTGTAATCTGATTCAAATTTCTCAACTGAAATATTATCTGCGTAAACAGGTTCTTAACTAGATGTTACAACACTGACAAGATCGGATCCTATAGTCTTTTTCGGCGGGTGGAGTGTTGAATGAAACGGCACGCTATAGAAATGACAGCCTAAATTAGAAGACTAGGTCACCTAATTAAGCCATATTCTTGCTACGTTCATTTCAATAGTTATTCCTGTCTAGACTCTTAAACTCGTCCAGCAAGCTTATGGATTTGAAATATGGGTGTTTTTAAAAAAAGATAACTTGGCCAAAAAAAGTGTAGGCCCGGGCCCACAGTGCTACATACTGACTACGCCCCTGATCATATGATATTATATTATCAGCAGATTTTGTTTCCTGTTTGAATTCTTTTACATGTTCTTTTACATAATATATCAGAAAGACAAACATAGTGCTCTTTTACAATTTTTCAAGTAGGATGATTCTTGTTTATTGTCCAATGTCTGGACTTTAATACATTTGACCAACTTAACTGATGGACAATATAAACTTTCATATTTTGGAATATAGCCAGATATGCAGTGGCCTAAAAACAAATATCGTTATCGCAGTGTATTAGCAGTGTAATAATTATTTATAGGAAGTGCGTATCACGTACGATTGCTAGCTTAGCTTCATAACATGCTGTTCGTGCAACAACTTAGGACGAATCATAGAAAGGATGAGAACGAACGTTGTCGACGTTGTTGTGCATACGGTTCGTGACATAGAGTGCGGTTAGGTAGGCAATATGTATTTTATTACGCAGTGGCCAACTGTAGGCTTGTAATAGGCTATAGGCTAAATTTAGCTAATTGCATCTGCCAAACTAAGTAATTAAGTAGTTGAATCAGTAGGCGTGAATTTTACTACGATTATAATTGAGTTAACGGAGCTGACGAGTATTCAAGATCAAAAGAGCACTGACAAAATACCATGCTAAAAAAACAACAGTTTTTAAACATTTTTTTCGACACTGAAAGGGGGAGCGGTCGCTCCCCCTGCTCCCCCCTGGCTACGTCCCTGAATGACACCCCACACTCACGCACACACGGACACGTTTTGACACCTTCCTCAGTCACCGTGGGGTACCCTACCATGGCTGACCCCCCCCCGATAGTAGCTACTAATGGGAAATTAACCATTGCCATAACATCTGTTGCTATGTCAACTGACAAATCTGTATGTGGCCCAACTGGCCAAGGAACTATAATATCTCATCCTCCCAACGGGAGCGATGAGATAACAACTGCTGTAACACTTTGAAAAGGTTCATTCAAATTATCGAGAGTTTTATTAAAGTATTAATAAGACAACCTTGACATTTTCATTTGTAAGCATAAATGAAAAAAAAAGACCCAAAGAAACAATTCAGGAATTGAGAGTAGTAAAATCGACTTCAAAGATTTGACCAGAAATTCGTACTTTATACAACTGTGCATGAACTTCTTGCTGTGAGGTATAATTATAGATCTCCAGCGATATTTTAATAACATACAGTCTGTAATTGGCCTTCGTCTGCTTATTGTACCTTTTTTTTCTCCGCCACATCATTTTAAATGATACCGGATAATTTTGTTCAATCGTGCAAAGGGTTATTAGGAAGACAAATTTACACAGGAGAGAGGAATCGCTTGATGATACGAGGCTTAATTGTCGCTAGATCTCCATTTGGACGGGAGACGGAGAAATGGTTTACATAAACAAGAAATCGACTGGAAATAATATGATTTAATATCAAATGTCCTCGCAATTTTATTTAGTTGATGAGATGCTCCCTCTATCAAACCGGGTAACCGACTACTGAGTTCCTGCAGTTAAAATAGGTTAGGTTGTAATGGAAATACTAGATAACACGATTCCAAGTATATACAATTGTATGTAATTCTAATTTAAAATAAAATAAAACTCTTAGCAAACTGCTTAACTCTAATTTAGTTAGATGTGAGATATATCAATAACACGTACGGTAATTGCGAACTTTAGTACATACATATCACTGATAAATATATGTATCATGTCATGTATTATGCATGTGTGTATGATGAATTAATTGCTAACTATATTACATACACATCACTGATAAATATAAGTATTGCTTCATATTTCATGTGTTATTACAAGTGCATATTATGAATGAATTGCCAACTATATTACATACATATCACTGATAAATATATGTATTATTTCGTGTACTATGCATGTGTATATGATGAGTTGATTGAGAACTATTTAAACACACGTGTCGGTAATACACACTATGTATATATGTATATATATATATATATATATATGTCGTTTTTATGAAAGCCCATGTATGTAACGCTTGAGAAGATACATATTCAAGGTTATAGCAACCAGCATTTTCTTCAAACAGAGATGATACAAGTTGATAATATGGCATATATAATTTCAAAACCGCCTTATGTATCTTTGTAAATGCAATATTGCACACTGAATGATGTAACAAATCGCGTGTAACACTGTAGCGCATTAGCTTTATACTAATAACGGTTCACAACATATATTGCAGTAGCCATCAGGGAGATGTTACATAACAAGCCCTCACACTATGCACAACGTTCGTTCATTTATCTAAATTTGAAAGTTTGTATTCGACTCATCTAGCTATAGATTAATATTCTTCATCAAGTAGTGCATGTTAAAGGAACTTCATGTTGGAGATTTGTTGCTTCTTCACAACCACCACCCAGTACGTTCAAGAACAACCAATCGAGAAAAGTAAGTTTTACGTCATTAACTATCCTATTGTTTGTTCGACATCTGTCATAAAGATTTGACTCGGCCCAAATTTCTTTATTGTTTCATGACCAATGCCAAGGACTTGTGAAATCAATGCAAGTTGATATATTTAAGAAAATTTATCAAGTTTATCATATCACGTTTTTAACGCTCGCACGAGGTTCGGTAAAGCTTTGTCTATAGCAGGCGAACAGCGGTGTGCGACTCTATCTCCTATTGGCGAAATGTTAAAACCAGAAATCTTCAAAAAATACAGCAACAAAAGAACAACTTGCAACTCGCTATACCGTCGAGCAGATCAACCAGAAAGGCTGTTATAGCGTTTTATACTTTTAATAACATTTCTGTATAAGTATCACGATAATATACCGTACTCCCCCTCCAACTACCCTCTCCCCTACCCCCTCCCCTACCCCCTCCCCTCCTTACTCCTACACTCCTTTTACTCTTGATTTCCTGCGATATTTAACCTTTACCTCTGACGGTTCATAATTATATCACTTTTCATTCGTGGCTGTACGTTTCCACTCCAAATGGTTCACATTAAGCTTGTTCCTCTATGACATGCTGAATTATTCAGACCAACATTAATCATACCTACCTATATAATTCGCCTCCTCCTCCGATATTTTTCCGAGGTAAAGGCAAACATCTGTTGTTAATATTTGACACATCAAATTTTAAACAACATGATAGCTTGAAGCGTTTCGAAACTGTTATAACCCATTAAGGGGAACATATATATATATAGATTAATGAATAAGCTGACATATCTTAAACAAGTGACCCAACTATATGATATATTAAGGAGGCATAATATCCTCTGTGTATGTATATCCTTCAAATAACCAAAGTTGACAGTTAAGATACTGACTTACGAATTCACAAAAGGAAAACAATTTATCGGCAAATATATCGGCTTCAGAAATTAATATTAAATTGAAGTACAAAATCACCATGAGCAATTGTTATGGACAAACTTGTATTCAAAAGTATGTTTTATAAAGTATTGGCGATTTATATCGCTGCTTATGATTAAAACAATTGGCGCCTTATGATAATTTATTAAGGCTACGAAGATATAGTTAATGATGTAAAATATTGATTCTCATAGCAGCAGTTAATATAATCTGCTCTAATGTGTATCTGTAATCTGTCTCTAAAATTGTACCCCTCATAGCAGCATCTTAACTTTATCGTCAAAACAAGGGAATTTGGGAGGGGGAGGGAGGGGAGGAGCAGGAGCAGGAGGAGGAGCAGAAGGGGAGGGGGAGTGAGAGGAGAGGAGGCAGGAGGGAGGATGGTGAGGAGGGAGGATGGGGAGTTTTAGTTGTTTAAGTTGCTTTCGAGACCATATGATAATGAAACCTACAACAGCATAGGCGTAAGGGTTTATTTCTGATGGGATTGATGTTGTTGGGTGGGGGGGGGAGGGGTGGATGGAGAAACCACTGTTTAGCAATCGAGGTACAGGTGCCTCCAATAAGTCAAAGTAATTACAGATTTCAAGTGGTGAAGCCGTCGGAAGCTGCTGCATTTTTAGATAATTGGGATTTTTTGTGTTAATCTTTAGAGAGTATGTTTAGGCGGCATGTTAGAGAACGGAAATGTCTCAGAAAATGATTAATTTGACAGGTAGTGAGTAAGTACAATGACTACCTTAATTAACAGGAAACCATCTGTGATTCAATGGTTTTGTTGTTACCGAGCTAAAGAAAGTTTACCTTGTTACTATAGTAGGATTCATGCATCAGTCGTTTTCAGCATGTGACAAGAAAGTGATAAAAAATGTGAGAATTTTAATGATGATTTCACTTGAGATATCTGTTCCTTTAATCTTGAATTTTTTTGGTTCTTGAATTTTTTAGGTGATAGTTTTGCGAAACTTTGTTTTGGATTATGTTATGAAAAGTCCACCACTCTCAACAGATTGATTAACTTGGATACTCTAAAAGAGTGAATTATCATTTCTTTGAAGTAAAGAGTGTTAATCTTTAGAGAGTATGTTTAGGCGGCATGTTAGAGAACGGAAATGTCTCAGAAAATGATTAATTTGACAGGTAGTGAGTAAGTACAATGACTACCTTAATTAACAGGAAACCATCTGTGATTCAATGGTTTTGTTGTTACCGAGCTAAAGAAAGTTTACCTTGTTACTATAGTAGGATTCATGCATCAGTCGTTTTAGCATGTGACAAGAAAGTGATAAAAAATGTGAGAATTTTACTGATGATTTCACTTGAGATATCTGTTCCTTTAATCTTGATTTTTTTTGGTTCTTGAATTTTTTTAGGTAATAGTTTTGCGAAACTTTGCTTTGGATTATGTGAAGTTTTTTTTTAAGAATTACTTTAAGAAAAATAAAAGACAACAGTATAGACCCTATACACAGATCTGTGCAAGAAACATATTAATACAATATTTGGCTTTTTCCTTCTTTTGGGGGGGGGGGGGGAACATTACCCCTAAAATGTCAAGGATTATCAATCAAAGAGGCTGGGCTATACTTAATGCAACACTTTGGCCGACAACATTGCTTCTTTCACGTAACATGATGGAAAATGTATTTCATAATTTTTGAAGATAATGGTGATGAATTCCCCTCATGGACGCTACTTTATTTGGGGAACGTTTTTGTTGATTTGATGAATAGACTATGTCAGTGATGTAACCAGAATTTTTCATTTAGGGGGGGGGGGTGGAGGTGGAGGAGGCTGAGTGGGGAAAAGAGTTCGAGTGGGGGAACAAATTCGCACGAACAGTTTTTATTTAGGTACGGTACTTTTGCAATATATCCCATTCCCAAAACCTGTAACCATGGTAACGGTACTGTTATGGATGTTTCTTTACTCAACTTGAACAGCTATTCCTGAGTTCCATCCTCTAAATTGATGAAGGGATAGTCCAACTAAAGTACGAACTTGATATATTGTAGAGAAAGTCACTAGACTCTTAGTTGATAACACTGTTGGCTCTGTTCTCATACTGCTACAGTACATAAGTGTATCGTTCCCACTATTGTCTACAAAAGCCTATGTATTTCTTTATAATTGGATGGTTTATTCTATCAGTAAAATTTGTTATTTGCAGAATCAAGTTTAGAATTTGGATACACTTTTAAAAAGTAAAAAATTCTGTATTGTCGTCGGAAACAATAGTTAAGCCTATTGTAACGACTAATCAGTCTATATGATGTTGAAATTAAGTAATATATCATGCTGCAGCTTCCAAATAACAATATGGGCAGGGGGTAGGAAGCTTCCAAAAAGTGGGGGCACGTACCCCAGTCCCCCCCCCCCGGGCTCCTACCCCTGTATATGGAATTAACTTCAGACGGTCAACATAACGCGGTATAAAGTTATAAACATACACATGATATAACATGCATTGCAGCAGGTTATCTCGTTGGGAAGCGTGTGTGGCAAGGGGATGGGTGATGTGGGAGGGGTGGGGGAACTCGTAGCGATAAAAGAAAGCAAAATAGTAGGATAATATTTAACTTGAGACGTAATTGGTTGGTATTAATTTGAGAATTTCCGTCCGTTACAGATTTAACGTCAAGCACAAACTGATTTAATTGAGCCTTTTAATGCAGTTTGTTTTTTTTTCGTCCAATATTTTCTTGGCCCACCAATGGCATTTGGGGATAGGGTGGGGAGGGGGGTGGGCAAGCGCCCTGTCCCTGTCCTTCGCTAGTGGTGCCACATTATGCGTGTAAATTAAGAATAACATAACATCATAAAGATAAAATATGAGCTGCTGTGACGTCATACTGCCATTAAAGGTATACTCCTGTTGCAGACAATGTAAGAATTATATTCAAGAGAAAAATATTCTTAACTTTTAATTGAAAATCCCATCTTAATATCATAGTTTGACAGGATATAGCCTTGATACTTTCATGCATGGAGCCAATCACAATAGTTGTTACTTAGCTTTACTTATGCTATTATAATCTTCTTGTATAGTGTTGTCCTTTAAACATGATACCTTTGGAATATGGTTAACTGTCAATATTCTCTGCAGTTGGATTTTTATGAAAAAACAAAAATAGAATATTATTTTCCTCTGTGGATAAATGATTTAATATTATACAGTCAAATAGAGACATTTTCAAGTTGAATTGCCTTGATGACATCATTTGATACTGTTGTTGCCAGATACATTTACAAAAGATCATCAAATTCAGGAAACGATAGAGAAAGCAATGATGATGTGCTTTTGGATTAAAAGTGCAAAACATTTTCTGCATATTGTGCTAAGCTTTCCAACTTTCAGTCACTGCGGGAAAAACCTTTTAAAGGAGCACTCCAGTCATTTAAATATTTAAAAGATGATTATATTTTACACACAAAAAGAGAGAAAGATATGAAAATATAAACTGCAATCACTGAATTTCTGGCTAGCTCCTTCCTTTAGAATTGCATTTTTGTTTAATTACTGTCAAAATAATAATAATAATAACTATGTGTCGTCACCCCGATGTAATAAATGAAAACAAAGGCGTGCAAAAAAACTGACATCTTTGGCACTAGTTCAAAATAAATCTCAAATTCTGATACCGCGCAGACGGATCTAAATTTTGCAATTTTCCCCATCATTTTCTACCTCATGAGGATACTGATGGGGTAGGGAACGAGGGGTGGGGGAGGTGGTGGAGGGAGGGGTGAAGTTGTTTAATGTATGTAGAGATAATTTCTCCGTTGTTTTGTTTTTCTTCCATAAATTGTTACTTTTCATATTGCACAAGAACCCTGTAGACAGGTCGCACCTGATCTTACTTGATATTGTAAACAAGTACCAAAACTGATCAGCCAGAACGACTGGTATTTAAGTCTAATACAACAGTCCATACTTCACGAACTTATCCAAATCGATAACATATGTGTTCAAAATAAAGCTGGAGCCTAACTATTTAACTATCAAATCATATCTGCTTCCATGACCTCCATTTGCAAAACCGTTTAAATGGACCGGACACTTTTGGTATAAATCGCATACCGGTAATTTAATCACTCAGCGGTTACTCTCACTAAAAGTTCCGATATTCGATTTACGATATAACCTTGGGTATAATGATTCGCCTCGTAATGGATGATAACTTCCCCGCAAATCGCTCGCGAGACTAACTCATTTCCGTCGTCGAACGAAGTAATATTGTTCAGTTTAGCTCCCAAAATAATATTAAGATCATAATAAATCTGACTAATTTTACTCTCATAAATCATTTAGGTATATAACTCCATCATGATTACCGTTAAGATCCTCCGATGGCTTTTTCACTCCCACACAGATCAATACTTCGAAACGAATCGGTATGATGAACTCTCGCAAGTTCATGGATCGACTCTTTGAGTGCGCCAAAATATATTTATTTCATATCGGCTACCATCATTCTATAAAGAGTTATGATTCCCAGTAATCGGTGTATGGTACATTCAAATCAGTTATACTGACGATCGAAATTTCATCAGTTCAGTTACGTACATTTTAATTTTGTTTTCATTTTAATTACACCTTTTGTTCTTAGTAGTCTGTGTTGTTTATAGCCACGTTTCAACCTTTCGGTTCTAATAACGGTATATTATTAATACTACAATACTCGCGTTGCTAATTGTGTTAACAAATTATGAATTGTTAATTACACATGAATAATTGCATAATATGATTAAAATGACAGGTTTCCCTCTTCCATTGTAAATTCAAATTCAATGTCATACCATAGCAAGTGCATTCAGTCGACTCTTATATGTAGATTAGTGATAGGAGAGCTGTTGCTTTAACCATGCTATGCCTAAGGATCTCTCATGATACTTTTTCATTTATTCATTATTAATATTATTTTTTTATTCGAAGTATAAAACAAAGGATATTGAATCCTTTGACAATTATTATATGACAAACTTTTGTTGTTGGAAGTGCAACCAGGAAAACACACACGGCTGCTTTAAAAATACAAAAAAATACACTACTTGGTACTACTATTTTTGAGTCAGTGTAATTATAGTTCTAAAAATTAGTAATGATAATTCTCTCAAACTTAAATTATGTTTCATCTTCCATACAATGTTAAACTCTTTTTTTTTTCTTTTTTTCTCACTTTGTTTCGTCGCGTTTCTCTTTAAAAGAGATGGTTAACTTATAAAATCGAACCATTTTTAAATTTATGGATACCTTTCGTAATCCCCGATAACATTTCAAAATATAAGAAAAATGTAGCGTGCATCTCTAAAAATTACACGTTAAAGATCCCTATACTCTTGTGCACATTTTGTGTAGCATCTCCATATATATTGACAAATATAGAGATGTGTTTCATAATCGTTATCCATCAAACGAGGCACAACATTCTGTATGTGAAAATATCAGAGTGAATGACCGTAGAATTAGCCTTCCGTTTTCCTAAGGGACGCCAAATTGGCCACCTATACTCCTTAATCTTGAAATTAGCAAAATTTTCTTACCATGCGCAATGTAAGTTAGCGCTATGTAAATGTATATAAACATACACACACAAACACACGCAGATATGTATATATATATATATATATATATATATAGTTTAGTTTATATAGTTTAGCACTATAATGTGTACGGAATATGAATTTGCGTTCAGGCTTGCTTTATTTTTCAATTTTCGAAATGACAACCGTCAAGGGAAAACTCGGAAATTGGCCACCTATACTCCTTAATCTTGAAATTAGGAAAATATTCTTACCATGTGCAGTGTTAGTTAGGGCTATGGAAATGTATATAAACACACACACACGCAGATATATATATATATATATATATATATATATATATATATATATATATATATATATATAGTTTAGTTTATATAGTTTAGCACTATAATGTGTACGGAATATGAATTTGCGTTCAGGCTTAGCTTTATTTTTCAATTTTCGAAATGACAACCGTCAAGGGAAAACTCGGAGATCTGACCTTAGTATTTTGCAGAAGATTTCTGGTTCGTATTGCAACATGGCATTCTGTATATATACCGGAGTACGGGCTCAGAAACTACTTCGCCCTGAAAAGATATTTTCAATTCTTGGCTTTCTTTAATTAGAATCCCAATGGTAATCCAGCGTGTCGTGCTACGATCGTTCTATCTCGATCATAAGTGTACGCAAGGGGATAATAAGGAAGTTTCATATCAGTCTATAGGATTCTACGGTATTAAGAACAGACGATGCCGAATTAATTGTTATCTGAGAGAGAATGCAGGGCATTGTCGATATTATCAAGACAAAAGTTAAATAAAAGACTAATGAATATACAACGATAATTTGCTGAAATTTGAAATGATCAACAAGAAAAACTTGTAGCATTATTTATTATCAACATAAAATGTTTGAAAATTATGAACAAATTTTTAAATGGGCACAAAGGAGAATTATGTATTCGCTATATAAACCATTCCATTCTTCTGTAGCATGCGACGTGTGTGTATGTGTGATTTTATATATATACTTTTATATGCCACTGGCAATTATGAGTCTTCAGGTCAACAGGATTTACTACGCAATATGTATAGATGGAAATTTCTATCCTGTAATCGATATTAACTTCGAATGAAAGTCAGGTGTGTCTGTACAACCAATTCACACAGATATAATCCCAACAAATGCATCAAAGTGGATTCGTTGAGATTACACATATCCTCAATTCTAAGCACCACCCACTTTTACTGTGATACAAAACTAAGATTTACAGTAGATACTGTGTGTATCGCGTGGTCTATATATGTAACCACAATGAATGCTATTAAACATCCTAATTTGTATCAACTAATTTCGTACTTAAAAATATATCATTTTTAAAAATCTAGTTACAATGCATAACAAGTGATTACATTGTAATATAATTTACGTCTATAATTAGTTACTTATGTCGATATTTTACCTAGATATCAAAATTTCATTTACTTTAAACCTATCACTAAATATGGTAATATATGCAGCAGTTGGGTCATGCTTATTTCAGCCTCAAATGAGCAAGAATTTTACTATGAGATTTTTATCATGCAAATATTGTTACGGAAAATGGATTTATACAATGAAAATAGGAGTTGACTTATTAATATGGTTAATATTTAATAGAGACAGCATATGGTTCGTGTAACAACAGGATTAAGCAAAACGTGATAACGAGCGTGACAAGAGGGTTTACGTGACATCAGTTCTGAATCGATTTTAATATTAAGTTGTAAAACCCCATCTTTGCAAAATTATCATCACAAATGTTTACTTTGTTGTCATTTTTATCCGCACACACCAAAAAAATATATAAAAAAATAAAATAAAATAAAATAAATAATCTTTCTTTTACTGCAAAATAATCTGTAAATTTACTATGTGGTGTAACGAATTTCACGTGCGTGGTATATTTGATTTTCAATCCTAACATTCTACGTTTTATTACGTTTAACAAAGGAGCAGTCTACGCTTTTTCTTAAAGTTGATCAGTATTGACACACACCTAAGCGTGTTGACATTAGTTGACTTGGTAAAAGGTATCAAAAGTAGATATCTAAATGCCCTTACCAATCAAAATATTCCAATGCTTAAAAGGAGTGCTTAATGTATAAAACAACCCAATATTTTAGCGAGGAACTAAAGCATTGGTTGTGACAGTGGCGGCAATAAAATACTTGTTCAAATGTAAACAATGACTGGTGACATTTTGTTGACCACCAAGTTCATTAAGGAGCTATACTGATGTGCTTTTATTCCATTTGTGTGCAAATTTATAAAAACCTATTGAAGATAAATCATGAAAAAACTGTAATTGTTCTAAAAATGAAGACATTCTTATTCCAGAGTTTTCAACTACTGAGTCTTAATTATCGATTAATCAATAAATTAATTCATTTCCTAACTTTTTGTCGGCCAAACACTTTACATGTCATTTAGTTATTAGATATAAACAAAAGAGATATATTATGAATAAAAGGGACCCGGTCAGATAACGTTACACCCCATGAGAAGCATATTAACGTATGATATTAATATTACAAAGAAACTATTGTTTGTGTTAAATTTATATCAAAATGAATTGATATATACAAGTTAATATCTATAAAAAAAAGATGATAAAAGGATATTGTGTTATCAATTAACATTAATAACTATACCATAAGTGACTCTAAATAATTGGATATCAACATAATCGCAGACTGCAATTTGGGTTAAAATCTTACTAGGGAAGGGGTCACATGACGTCACATTACATGATCGAGATTTAAGAAAGTATGGCATAAATACAACGGGGAAGCTATTCGCTATTATATCTAACAAACAATAAAAACATCGTTGCATGGATAACCATAAATAAAATATATCAAACGTAAAATGGAAACAATCCAATTCTGACAAAAACACCCAGACGGCACTTTTGGTAAAATCATCATACCAAGAGTCGAAACACTTAATTACCTAAACACAACTGAAAATAAATGATTACCTTTCTCAAACTCAAAAAAAATATATATTCATAACGTTTGTCAAAAAGCCTTGTCTCTATTTTATTTGCATGAAATTAAATGCAAACATATCATTGTGAGCATAAGAAGTATATACACTCGACAAATTTCCACAAAAGTTAAACCAATTTTTTGTTTAAAGTATATTTCTTTTCTTGACGGGTACTTCAAAGATTACTGTCGTGAAGAGAACCCGATTTCTTCTACCCAAACCTCGATAAATGTTTCACTTCAGTTTCGCCTAGCTGCCCAGGGACGACCAAATAAATCATACTGTCACTTCCCTTGTATTGTAATTAATATTTGACTAACGGAGTAAGATTATCCTTGCCTTTTTGCGCAGCACATGAAGCGTAAACCTTTATATATTCCGCCGCCGTCTTAAAAAAAAATTGTATGCAATAAACTTTTGATTGCATATCGCAAAAAGTAGCTGATTTAAAGTAGTACCATTTTCTACAAATAAAAAAATAGAATACAAAAAAAAAAAACACTCGTCTCGAAAAAAGTGTTTTTATGATATTTCATTTTTTAAGTCTTTTCGAAATGATGATGCCGATGCTAATCCAAGTTTTAAAGGACATCTGGCTTAGAAGTATGGTAAGAATTAAGTTAAAACTGCAAAATACGGAATACAGAATATTGTGATAACACTATTTAATGTATATTTATAACGAGTGACACGTTATATACAATGTCATTCTTTGAAGTCTGGACTGTTCTAATAAATGAAACATGGATGGCTTGTTGACCAAACTCATTGATGTAGTGTTCTCAGAGATAGGCTCACTGTTTGGAATATGTTTGGTATGAAAAGGAATGGAAAACTTTGGTATATGCATCATCACATACTGACGAATGTTCCATCTGAAAAAAAACAAAGTCTTCTGTTGATATGTTTAACATTATCTCGACTAAGCGTTAAGACCATAGACATGTGACCTGATTCGGACGATGAGCTCAGTTTCTAGAAGAACCCTTCTGTAATTGTCATGAAGGTTACCTTTGATAATAACGAACCTAAGGCAGTCGAGATTGTGATTAGAAAGATTAAAATGTTCGACGACTGGAATTCCCGTTTTGTTGAGGCGAATGTGACTTTTGTGCTTGTTGAACCGTTCTCTAAACGGCTTTGAAGTCTGACCTACGTATTGTATATTAGGGCACAGGGAACACATGAGCACATAAACAACATGGGAACTATCACAGTTGTAAGGACCTGGTCTTAGACAATGACCTGAGGGAGAAAGTGTGATAGTTTGGTCTGTGACCATGTGTTTACAAGTCTTGCAACGTGTCTTACCACACTTAATATTACCCGAAGTAGTCACATGGGATGATAATCTTCTCTTGACTAGACGATCCCGCAAAGTAATCGGTTTTGTCCTGAAGGTAACAGGTGGGTGCATGAAAACTCCACGTACATTTTCGTCAAGGCGAGGTAAGCGACTTGCTTCCTTAACTGATGTGAGGGATGGATCCATTTGCCCAATGTGAGTAAGGGCTAGAGGAATATGGTGGGAACCAGGCTTAGATGTGTACTGCAGATTACGGTCTCTTTGGATTTTTAGAAAGTTAGCAAGAATTTTGCAAGGAATGAACTTATTAGGATGATAACCACAGTCCAGGGAATGGACTCTTAGAGTTAAAGACTGCTTCAGGAAACAAATAGCAAACAAACAGATAATCATGTGACGTAAGCATCGGCTACAAACTATTGACTCTTTGATATGATGAGAGTGATGGTTTTTACAATACAAATAGGTGTGGTTATCGGTATGATGATCGTACAATGAGGTCAGGGTTCTACCCCAATCGACAGACGCAAATGTTTCGAAGAAGGAAATCATTGAATTCGATTTTTCAAAGGTGAATATAACAGGACAGAAATTGTTGGGTTTCATTACAAGCATATCATAAGCTAACAACCCATACACCCATACCATAAACTTGTCATCAATGTAACGTAGATGAACGCAATTGTTCAGAACTTTCTCCTCAAGACTAGTTCTAAAATTGTTCAGGTATAAAGGTGTTATCATGGTTCCCATAATATTCCCAATGCTCTTGATGTATAGGTTTAGGTTATTCTGGTTTAATTCAACAATAATTAGAAGAGAACTCTTGCTAACATACCTAAGAATGTGTCCTTTTTGCAGACATTTCTTGCACGTTAATACTCCATCCTTATGTGGGGCATTATTGCACAACGATAACCTTTGATGTGTTACCAAGGGAGGTTCGATTAAACGCAAGTTTTGGAGGTTCGACAACTGCAAGAGAAAATAAGTACAGGTGTCTTGGAAGAAGTTGTAAATTTCCTTTATGATGGGTTGTTGGTTTTCGTCAGGAGATAAAGATGTTCGTTTTGTGAGTGTTCCATTGTCGGAAACGGGTGGGTGTCCTGGTGGAATTTTTATGGGAAAGGAGGTTTGAGCTGTAGGCGGTGTTAGCGATTTTACTACATGCATTTGTGGCTGCGTATCAAAAAGGCCTCGTGTAGGGTTGCTGGATGTTAAGTTGCTAACTGTCTTCAGTAGGTCTCGTGGAAATGGGGCAATGATATCTTTTAGGTAAACGTTGGGATCCGCTGTCAAATGCCTCTTGAAAGTGACGTCTTCTAGAGGGCGAAGCGTCTCGTCTGCGACAATATAATTCAAAGTGTCTTGTACAACGCTGGCGCTGCATTTGTCTCCCTGTTTGATGAGGATGCTTCGGTCAGTTTTAAGATATAGAAGGAAGTTATTCTGGGTATCAATGAGACTTTGGTGTATTATACAATACTTTCGGTTTTTAATGAAACACAGACAGCTGTCTAGATGTCTTTTTATAATAGATCCGTTCTGGCTGCGGCCTTCAGGATGTCCCAAAAGTTCTGACCATGGTGTGTTGGTAGCATGGCAGTCAGCAGGTGCATCCATAGTAAGATATGTTAGATGGATACGGCGAAAGAGACAGGTGATATCCTGGTAAAATCCGACATATATTAGTTTGCAGTTAAGAAACAAGGACAGCCCCTTATTTAGAACACTATGCTCTATTTCCGTCGGTTGGCGCGATAACATGTTGATAGTAGGCCCAATGGAGGTACAATCCCTCAGCTGTAGTAATCTTATTGATGAGTTGTAGTCACGTGGAGAGTTGTTCCCTAGTCCAAATTTCCATGTAAAACGTGGGTAAAGCTCCTTCAGAATGGAATTTTCAGTTGCTAAGATTGTTAGTTTCTTGTCCGTGCTGAGGAAGCACGTATGTCGATACAGTTCGTTGGAGTTTGTTAGACATTTCTTCACTTTTGACCTCTCCGATGGTTTTGGAATCAAAGAGTCGATGTTCCGTTGAGGGAAGGTTTGTGTTAACGTTGTTTGTCTATCACGGGTGTATTTTAATGCCCAATCAAGAAACTGATCGACCGTGACTTGAGAGATATTATCGAGGTTTGTTCCAAAAGATAAAAAACAACGGGAGTCGTTAGGATGCAATCTTCTCGTAATTAGCTCGCGTTGTTTGGATTTCGATAGGAAGTAAATATCCGACAGTGCTTGGGCTACAATTCGTAAAAATCCATTTTTTATTTGGAGAAAAGCGGTATTTAATTTAGGATAGAAAATCATGGTAATTTGGTTCCACAGTTGGGAGTCAGAAATATACGACAGAATGTTTAACACACAGCGAAACGCAATAACTTAGTTGCCTTATATCAGATATATAAAACAATCCAACAATGTTGCTTTTTGTGCTAAAATATATTTGCCCGGCAGATATGTCAATAACGTTTTGTAGACTATTAATGTACTGATACTATCATGTTTTTGAATATAGTAGCATACACATCATCTTCATAGCAACCAGCACACAAAAGCTTCTCTATATTGATTATGTTCAAAGGTTGCCTCGAAACGTTCAATCAATAACGAACAAATAACTTCCTAGCTTAATTAATGTGTCATGAATTTTTACGTGTAAATCTACTGGTGTTTTTTATATCTATATATATGTTATATATGATGATGATGATGATGATGATGATGATATATATATATATATGTGTGTGTATATATATATATATATATATATATATATATATATATATATATATATATATATATATATATATATATATATATATATATATATATATATGCTTGTGTTATATTGCTTGTACGTGAAATACAAAATACTATAAAATACAAAAATAATGTACTGGAGAGTAGATTAGCGAATGATGAGGGCTTCCATTATATGGTGGCTTATCAGATAGAATCAGCGGTGTACGAGAAGATGAGCATAAAACATTAATAACTCAATATGTAAACTGTTTCGAAACGCAGGCATCACTTCAATTTAACTTCAGTTCAATTTACATAACTTACTGACAAAAATAGTTATAACAAAGAAGTACATAATATTACATAATATAAAATATATTACATATTATGATGGACACAGAAACAACACTGTTCATCAAAGGTAGTGACGGTGAAAACTAAAGGAAACAACGTTTAATTGCTTTTTTCTTGTGTTTACGCGTCTGCAGCGATTACGTCACAAACTTTCCCAGAAGTCAATTGCCTTGTTGATTAGATGTCTGAATTCACATGCATAAAACTCAGATAGCCAAATCGGCAGTCACTATTGTGGGTGTAGGAAATGTCTGATATCATCATTTAATGCCAAGTAGTTTTATTCTCACTCCTTCCACACCCCTCCCCATCCCTACCCCTCCCACCCCCTTCCCCTCCCACCCCTACCTCTCCCCACCCCTCCTTCGCTTCAAACAATGTGATGTAATGATTATCATGATTTGCTGGATGTAGCCTAATTTACGTAAGTATAGCTGAATCTTTCATTCACTGTATTGAAGAAAATAATTCAATTAACTATATTAATTAGCTTTAGCCGTCTTGTACTTCTGATGTTATAAGATTTTCTCTATCATTTACGGAACTGCTAGAAACATTGCATTTGTACGCTTTTTCCATAATACCATTCCCATCAATTTCCGCGTCAGTTGGCATAGCAACGATGCGCCTGACTACAACTGGCTTGGCAGTTCCATAGGGCAATAAGCAATAAACAGAATGAACCAAAAACACAGTAACATAATATAACTTTGCTCCGAGTTGCACAAGACATATCTATTCGAGACTTCTTCATGACATTGTTTACTATACTGATATACAGATCGTCTTGAAATCAACTAACATATGAAACATTCGATAAAGGGTTCCCTTAGAAACGGTTACTCATTAATGAACGCGAAAATTTAACATCCGATACGTGGCTCGTCCTTGGATGCATATGGTGCGTTTCATTGATATTATTATCTTTTTCATTATTTCCTTCTTCTAATACAATATCTATTTATCTATCTATATATATATTATAAGAAAAGCGCAGAGACGTAAGATATGACTCAAAGGGGGAACAAATAAGGTGTATTGATTTTTATATAAATATATATATATATATATATATATATATATATATTATATGTATTTTACTATTGGAAATTTATGCTAAGATTCAGGGGGGGATAGAAAATACAGAAGCATCAACTGAACATAAAACACATTAACAAATTAACTTTAATTCAACTGGATAATTTCGATTCACGATTCAATATATCGATATGTGCTTTAACAGTATGGATACTACCACATACATGCACTGCAAAACTTATAATTTTATTTGTACATTTATTTATTAAATAAAGTAAAAGTAAAAATGTTGTAAAGGAGACGAATCTACAAACATTATTTCTTCGAACTGATTACATTCTTGGTCCATTAAATTGCAAGTGGGGGGGGGGGCAGGGTGAGGTGGGGAGCTAGGTACAACTACATCGCCGGCCCTCTGTCTGGAGTCCTCATTTTGTCGTGTTATATTATGACAATATAAATGTTGTTTTCTTTATCCCATGTTTCGTCTGGTCCATTATTGGCTACAGTCCCCTGCTTCGTACCGCCCGCCCGCGAATATTTTTTTCTCAAACTGAACTGACACTGAAATGATTTCCTCGATTCTGATTGGCTCTCAGCGAGCCAATAGGTTTCCGTACGTATAGGTTATAAGGCTATATACAACTAGTTAACAAGTCAAAGGACACAGACATATCGCCAAATGCCTTTTTTGTGTACACTCATTGGCTGGCACACACTCGCTCGCCGTCTTCATGTCACTGCATATTCGACAAGGGCCTATCATGATTCATTGACTGAATACATTTTGAATTTATGATTATAAAACTAAAAGTATCGCAACTCCAACACCTCGTACATGTACATCGGCTACATGTATACAATTAAAAATGCACTGTGTTTTATTGTGTTGTATAATATACACAGTACAATATGCTACATTACATGTGTTGTGTAGAGCGGAGTCAAGTGAGTAAACAAACGATCGAGGACTGCCTATAATGGGCGCAGTGGTTGGGAATAGTTGCTTCATTGTGTTAAGAACACTATATACTTTCGTTCATATATATCTACCAAAAGTTTTTGAAAGTTGCTAATGTGAATATCTTGATTATGTTCGTGTTGATCATACTGATATCGACAGTGTATGGAGGGATCCATGTTGAATACTAACGTATATCATGTGCTCGCTGATAGCCAATCAGAATCGAGGAAATAATTTCAGTGTCAGTTCAGTTTGGGGAAAAATATCCGCCGCCCACCCACCCTAGTCAGGCCTGGTTATCCTCTTGAAGAACAACTCTTTACAAATACTGTAATATATATATATATATATATTTATTTATAACTCTCTATATATATATATATATATATGTATATATATTTGTATATATATATATATATGTAATGCACAGTGAATCCTTTTCTCGAAGGCTATGGGTTGTGCGAGACTTCAGTCTGATGTTCTAGGTTATTAGGCTTCTATGATATATGGATGTTGTATTTTTGCCTAGCTCATGTACTGACAGCTCGACTGAATTAACTATCAATTAAAATGATTTGCAATTCACCGTCATACAATGTAGAAGGAAAAGAACCCTTTAATGAAATCAGTAAAATGAAATATAAATCTGGTATAACAAATGTCAATTCCATGTCCCGGGTCGTGCAAACCTGCAATTGAATAACGTCTCTAAGAAATATTGCAGATGTTACTACTACGGTAGCCAAGAAAGCACATCACCCCCTTAGGGCTGGGCTCGTGTAAGCTGAGAAAACAGGTGACTTCATTCTGCTCACAGCTCATCAACTTCTAGCCCAGAAATTTTAATCTATTAAAAACTGGTAATATATTGAAACCGTGCCTTTCGTGACCAAAGATTTCTCATCACTCGGAAGCCTAATTTGCAATTCTGTTATTTATGATGGACATGTTTCCGCGAAAAGTCGTAGCACTATATTTACAGTTATATTATGAAGAAACCTATACATTCGTCTTTATTGTAGGCCATAATCCGCGAAACCAATGATTCATTTCCTTGTAAAATTTCACGGTATTTAGAAATTTAGCTTCCCTTACTCTATACCTTGGCTTTTGTACTCTCTATAGGATGATGAGCTAAATATTACAATGTTTAGGGCCACATCATTAAAATTAAGCACAGCATAATTCAATTTGATCTCAACAAGGAATATAACTGTACGTGATTTTGTTATAAATTACATGTTCAGAAACCGTTTAGCTGCTTTCGTTTAGACATGACTTATTTAAATTGCAAATATTTCGGTATCGAAGAGATGTCTTCGAAACTGATGACGCAATATATGACGACATTAGTCATTTGTCTCTACATCAGCTCGATAATATAGTTCAAATTTCCATTGGTCATCTAAGTCGAGTACTTTTAGTCCATATTACGTTCATTGTTTTGTCTAGCCAAAATTCATTTCCAATAACTGATAAGTAAGCACAAACGTCCGCCTACTTTCATATATGCAAATTAGGATAGACCTCAGAGAGTTAGATGTGAGCTTGTTACAGGCCCAGATCGCGGCAACAAATTTCTCGAGGTATGGGAAGAACTCCTGTGGCATTAATGCAAACAAACTTTCATAGAAATTGGCCTCGAGCGTATGTTATTTTGCATGGCAAGAGGAGCAACCCTTGAAAAACGCAAAAATATAGTTGTAAGTGTCGTGTATTAAGCGCGATGCACAAACAAAGGTAACCTAGCTCCATCCGGGACGCAGGCAAAGAGAACCTCCATCCGGGACACAAGCAAATCACATGTTACGCTTATTAATTTTAACACTCTTGTTTATAACATATGAAAATCCTCAACCATTCTCTAAATTTAAATAAAAATGGTAAAATTTAGAAATTATCAAAACAAGTGTATACAACTTTTGAAAGCAAAGAGGTTTCACACCCGGTTGGTGTTGAATTTAGAAGGTTACAGTCACCGGGTTACTCAATTAACATTTTACTGACCTTCAGCGGTCTCAGGTGATTCTCCATTTGGGAATATTTTACAGTCAAATGCATCAGACCATAATAAAATATACGGAGTGGCTGTTCATGTAATAATTTCCTTTCAAATTTGGAATTATTTTTAAGGGCTTTTTTTATACGAAATGGAACGATAGCAAATGTTTATCCCCTTAATTTTAACAAACGCCACAGCCAGACGAAACAGGGCCACTGATATAACTGCATGCTCTCAGTGAAATAAATTGCTTTTCTATAAACAAGAACATACCAAAATAGTCGCAATATTATAAAAGTCTGTGTTTCCAAGAGTAAGCTGATCACAATATTATGGACACATCTACCTAAGAAAATAGTTTCAATTCATCGTCTTGGGGTCTTTAATGCTTTGATAATCTTACTTTTGTTTCAATCTTTCTAAAAAGCACTGATGTTCTCAATAATTGAGAGTAGAGATAGTACTCAAACTTAAATCCCAACTTCCTGGTTTTACCAAATTTGTTGCACCAGAATTATCCAGATCCAATCCTGCTACCTATAACTTATCTCAAAGTATTCGCGATGGAATAATGAACACAGCCAAACTTTACTTATACACTTAATATTAAGTTCATCATTTATTTATTTTCGATTTATACGACCTTGTCAAAACACCTATATCTTTTCGCTGTGTTTTATATCGCTAATTATGATTTTATGAGCATATCAATCACATTTTAATTTTAAATTTTATAGATCCGTGAAAAGTTAGTCTCAATATCGAAAATTGAATACTGATTATTCAACAGATGCATGCATCGATAAAAACAATAGAAAGCCAAGATGCAGATTTCTTTCCCCTATGCCATCGTTTGAAGCAGCCAAAGGTTCTTTACCACACAATATATGCAACATCTTTAGAATAGAAAAACAAGACACTGAAAGACTAACATTTGAGGCCCCAATTTGTTGATGGAAACCATCAATTTTTGTTATATGTAACAGACGGATAGATTAATTTGACTGACATTTCTTTATGAAGTAATAACCACGTATGGTATATATCATGCTCTCGTCGTGTAATGTCATTTCCTTCTGACATCAATGGTTAAACGTTTTCATCAAAAGCCACCTGATTGCGTAGTTGCCTAACACAGTTTTATGTACTGGTTTTAATAACCTATGCATGCATGTTAGACATTTTCCTTTGGAAATGGGAGCTTCATATTGGTTACATTTTATGTGCTTATACGTTTCTTCAACAGTCGTGGAAAGGCTCGGGACTATCAAGTGTCTTGTATAACGATCATAAGGTTTTTATTTAAGACTAATGATACTCAATTGATGTAATATTAATCCATTCTACCCCCTCCCGTTACAATGCGGAATGTAATTCAAATGCTGGTTCAGCGTGCAGGTTTTGCCCCCCCCCCCCCAAACCATACCATATTTTGTTCGGCATCGTGTAGTTTACATCATTATGAGCGGTCTGCATGTGTTTTACCAGTTTGATCAGCTATGGCTATGGCGTACAAGAAAAGACAATTGCGCCTTTTCGAGTTAATGTGGCTGATTGTTTTGCATAAATACATTCACACCACAGATCCACGGGCGGAGGAAGAGGACTAAATCTGGATAGGGCAGAAAAGTCGTGGATCAGTAGGGCATGTGACGTTGAACCGAAAGTTAAAAGTGCCCTTTTTGAACGAAAAAGTTCACTTCGCAAATAACGCTTTCTCTGATTTAATTAAAAAACAAACATAACAAAAATAGCACCTCTAGTTTATATAAAGGGACACCAGCATTTTAAAATTTGAAGCCATTTCCAAGGGGAGGGGGGGGGGGGGTAGCATGTGTCACTTATCCGTCTGGATTCCGCCGTCCCTGCACAGACCCGAAAGTCGAGTGCTGACCAGCTCAACATTTTTGTCATCATCAATCCATTGCACTCAGGTTACCTAGTAATATCGATTGTTTCTTTTGAAATATTATGTCATAATTCAGGGGAAAAAGAGTTAAAAGATTGTGACTCGATGAAGCAGTTTACTTCGTTTCATGTCAATTATGAATATTTTATGAGAACAAATATTTATACAACTTTGAAAGAGTGATGAAGACTTTCGATTCAGAAGACTCGTCAGAACAAAGTACCAAAATAAAGGTTATAAATAAATTTAAATAATTCATGAAAGAATAAACAAATGGAGCCGAAGACTGAATTAGACGATGATATTGAATGGTTTCTAGAGCAACACATAGATTCATCATGTAAACAATCGGTTTAAGCTTTCTTAATGGAGGAATTCGCATAAATTATTTGAATATGATGATAGTGAGGATTATGATGATGCATTATATTGATCTAGTTGAATGTCATTGCTTTAGTCTAAGACTATGTAACTAAAGATAATGCATTAGTTTGTTCTGATCCTTGTCTTGGTTAATTAATTACATTACCAGAAGGAACACTGCTCACATTAATTTTTCAATTTTGAAACGGAACGTCTTAATAGATAAATAGCATTTCCATTGACCCTGCGAACTTTCAAACCCAAAAATTGTAAATCAAAAATGTCAAAACCACGGGAACTACTTATAAATAATAGCAAAGAGATTAAATATTATTATCTTTTAGGAGCGCGACTAGCGACTAATGTTGAGAAAAAAATCAAAATCACTGACAAATGTTGCAAAAGAAAAGAAATATGTTGAACTTGCTTTTCGCCAAAGAAGATGGTATACAAGCTACTTAACAGAATATATTCAAGGTCTTAATGAAGTGTTTCTATAGCCGCGTGGTGGTTATTGGTGCCATGTGTTTACATTCCTGTAATTTTATAAATCATCTTGGCCCTTCTAATTAACTTCATTATCACAGGATGTGTAGGGCAGACAAAAAATATTCATTATTTAATAGGAGTGCACTTAGTGGTTTGAGACACCTGTTTATTCTTCCATATTCAAGAATAACCATAATAATATCGCTGAACCTATAAGTATAAATTTAACAAAGGTAAACTTTGAAGAAAATCGACATATGGATAGCGATAACATGTCGTAACGGTGTAAATGTCGTAAGGAGGTTAGAGGTGGAGAGAATTAGTACCTAACACGCAAGAGGTCGAGGTTAAGGTAGATTCGAAATTTAATTGATATATTTCATTAAAGCAACTATAAAAGGAAGTAAAAGTAAGCTACCGTTGATGCAATGAAAATTCAAGGTCTTAATTATTTTATGTAACTATTGAATTATTTTTTAACCTTAAAATAATCTCATCCCAAAATTGTAAATAATACGAAGGAAAAAAAAAAAATGATATAAAACCGCCGAAACATGTTACAAATGTTTGACACTTTGTAGAAAGCGTAGGTTTCGTATCTCAATGTGGTGTAAAATATTTAGGCTCTTGAAGCTTACATGTCTGTTAAAAATCCAAATTTCAACATATTTGATAATCTCTTAAAATTAAGGATATATATATATATATATATATATATATATATATATCCATATTTATATATATATATATATATATATATCCATTCGATAAACGGATTCATATTATATCCAATTGATATCAACAAAATGTACGGTTTTCTCTGATATATTATCAACCGATACTATACAAGTTTGAAGTGTTCATTGATTTCCTAGACTAGTATATCTGTATCATGTGAAAGTTGTAACGTAAGAAAGCTTCCATAGAAATATGAAACCAAATTTCAGTGCATGCTTTGACAGCATGTAAACCAGTTTACTAGGGCGTAAGAATCAGAGCACGAGGAGTATGTATACTGACTTCTCTCCCTCGCACAATAATTCCCCTCCCCCCCCGCCCCTAAACTTGCAAAAAAAGGAAATAATTCAAAGAAAATCAACTCAACCCCCATTCTGACGAGAAAATACGATATATAGAAAACAACATGTTGGAACATGTTGCAAACAATTTTTGGTGACTTCCCGCCCCCCCCCCCCACTCCCGTACCCAAACTTCTCAGACTCCTGTAATGCTATCAGGTTAATTTCAATTGTTTTCGGTCCTTGTACATTATTTTAATACGAAAAGTAGCAAGCAAGGGAGTAACTTTGGTAAGAATTCATTCTGTGTAAAGATAGGTCACTAATCCTGTACATATAATACCTCCGTACTGATGAAACGAAAAGTAGTTTTGTGTGACAAAAAGGAATAATTTTAAACAAACTTTAAAAAAAAACGATAAATTGTCAACTACTGAAGATGTGTTCCATCTTCTGGATGCGGTATTCTGGTTTTTATTAACACGTAAATTAGCCTCATCCATCTTGACATGCAACATGTAACCAAATTAATAGACACAAAACCACAGTGTTTTCTTTTAATATCGTAATGTATCATATCTCGCCCGTCTGTTGTGCGATGCCGACGTTTTGTATTTACCTATATCGGAATGGAACATTCCAAACCGCTGCTAACCATTATGTGTTTCGCTCGGTTTTAGTTTTAGATTAAAGCCCATATAGCATACAGGAGGAAACCAACGTAACTTTTTATCCTCTATCGGCCAATGCGCTCGATTCGAAGAACTTTGGGATTGTTTAATATAACTCAGGAGAAAAAGAAGGAATTTCTCTAAACCAGTACACCGAACTAGTTTTCTTGGACGGAAAACAGGAAGGAACATTTACCTTAATTTTTCTTTTGACTGTTGACAACTTTTTTAATATTATAAAATGGCTTTCTACGGTAAGTAATGACGTCGAATTATCGTTCGTAAATTACGTTCAAAATTCAATGTTTTTATTTGTAATTCCATCATTAAATATTACTATATTTTACTTTATTTATGATATATAAATATATTTATTAAATATTTCATATATTATAACTAATCTAATGTTATTCTGAAAGAAACTCTATAATAATGTGAAACTTGTTTGTTGGTGAGTACTAATCGACTTGATCTTATCACATATCTTATCTATCGTATCTGATATCAGTAAACGAAGATTTTATATCTAGGATTTTCTAGGCAAGACGCGATGTGCTTTAAGCTGTATAGTTGGATTTGATATTTTACAAATTCCGTCCGAAACTGAAGTATGATGTTCGTATTACCAGTGCATCAGATATGCGATTAAAATCATTTGTAACGTAAAGATTAAAGTATCTTGTAACTTTGAAGTTATCTTCCGGTGCTTGTAATCTCAAACTTTCTTGAAGTACGGGAAAGTTTCGGTGAGCTGATAAAATGTGTGTGTTTTTTTTTACACTAAATAACAGAAGAATGCTTTCGCAAGGTCTGAAAATTTCAAACTACCACACAATTAATCATAGCATCTTATCGCATATCGTCTGTGTGTATGTTTGTTTAATGATGATTTCACGAAATACTGTTCAATTTACACAGAAGCAAATTACTCCGTTTGGAAATCCCAGTTGTGACCGTTCTTGTAACTAAACCTGTAGTTACGCTGGAGGTTATGAAATAGACCTAGTTTCAAACACCGACACGTCTCGAGGTCCCTTCGTTAACCTTAATACGTCATAAAATATAAAACAAAACAGATTTGATATTTAATGAGTATAAAACTCATAAGTAAAGTTTGACCTCTTATTTTCGCTTTGCATGAGTTTTTTTCTTCTTTTAATGGGCAAATATGACTTTCGAAGAACAAAATAATTTCATAGGTCTGAATGGAGTACAGGAAAGTTTTAAATGATGCAAGCAGTAAAATGATTAGAGGTATTTAATATTGGAAAATTAACCACTTTCTTATTGTCATGTAATTAACAAGATCATATAAAAGCAAGTCTCTCATTTTCTAATGATTATAGATATATTTTGTACGAGTTATTGTAACTAACAAACAATTTCAGTTTAAGTCAGAGGGAATTTAGCTGTAATTCCATATTCAAATTTTTATTGGTTCAGCGATATTTAAAGTAAAAATAGTAATGAATTGTCCATATCTATATCTATATTTTTTGTATACTTTTTAATTGTGGTTTTGTGGAATAAAGCATTTATTCCTTAGTTACATAACACTGTCATCTTATAAAATCTACTTACAGTGGTTTCTTGATCTTCGACTCGAATTTTGACGAACTCGAGAAAATTAAATTTGTAATTGTTTATTCTGCAATCATCTTACCAGTACGCATGATAAATTACACTCATATCATTTGTTTTTATTCCGCTACAAATTACTAAGGGTATTAGCGCTTTACTATACAGAAAATGATTAGCAATATAACATGAGTATATATTCCACACTAACTGAGAAAAGCTTGGCGATCCTTGTGATTTGTGTTCATATGATTGTTTAGCTTTTCCTAATACCCCATGTCACAAACATCAGCTCTTATTACATCCGCTGTTTCTTCGCCCTGTCTTACTATTATCAGGACCATTTAAGATTGTGTGTGTCGTGCATACATGGAGGTTTATTGCAAATAAAACAAGAGTTTGCGGAGAAAATAATTTATCTCAGACATTTCTTTCTTATTCGCTCAAACCAAAGAAAGAAAGATAACGAGAGCTAGAGAGGTGGAGAGAGGTGAAGGCATGAACGGACCTCAATATATGTATGTCGGATTGCGAAGTACTTCCGTCCTAATGGCTTCTCAACTGTTAAGATGTAAACATGAATGTTATGATTGTCGAGGTCAGGTAATTGAGGGGGGGGGAGAGATGTGCACGTTTTATTGTTGATTCATTAACTGAGAGGGATTCAAATATCCAAGTTATTCTTCTATCAACGCTATAGGCTTCGTGTATGTGTAATAGGAATTGTTAAACAACCTCCCTTTGAGCTGTGGGCTATGGTCATCGATTTTTGGCAGTTTTAATACATGTATGTAAACATTACCGCACTCAAGATAAGATTACGAATTAATCAAATGAAGGCTTTCGTCCAAAATGTTGCACCCAAGGAAATGTTGCCTGTATGTAGAAATTATTGATATTTCCGTCCGTTTTCTACAAAATGTATTGCATCAGTCCTTTTTCTATATTACTTGCAATAACCACATTATAAAGCTCTCATTTGGGAGACATATATGCACGTTTTGCCGCATTTAGTGAGGTAAACCTCGGGTAAAAAGCTGAAGAAAAGTACCGTACTACGTATATGTATATAATGACCAAAACAATGCTTTTCCTGAAGATGTGAACACATTCATATAACAAGAATTTCTAGTTCCGTTTATCTGTAAAAAATCACTATTATCCTTACAATTCTTTTCAGTTGCAATTTTTCTTTCCAAACGTTTGAATTGAGGTTTAATCCTCTGTTGTTGTCTCGAATATCGATTTATCCGCATTGAAAATTGTTTATATATATTAATATTTCATGGTTCTATTGAGACGTACCGTTCCCCCAAATACAGATACATGCATATTTTAGTTGCTGCAGCAACCGCACGAATAGTATACTGATTAACTCAATGATAACTCTGTTTTAATAAATTTAGAAAACGACTAGGCTTACTAAGGAATAATTGATATAATTAACCGGGCTTTACGTTGTTTATCACAATCAGTCGCTTCCATGACGATTACCTGATATCGAGGCTGATTTATCACGTACACTTATCAACTAATTTTTGGCGGGAAAGAGAAAACACTGTAGAGCGCCGATGCGGACCATTGCTCTACAAAATTAGTTGAGCGCGGAATCAAAAGGAGTTTTTTGCTTTTGAATGATTTCACTTTAACAAATGAAATTGAACCAGCTATGCCAATAAACTAAAAGAGATGTTATTTGGTATTTAAGGGAGTTGGAAAACACATGTATAGAATTTCAGACCGTATTTAGTCATTGTTACTGTCGTTACCATGACAAATATCAAGATAAGTCTTATCTGCATGGTGTTTTTCGTAGAATCTCGATTATCTGATTATCTTAACTCGCAGATTGAATTTCTGCCATTTTGTTTTGCATATCTATACCACGTATCGACGAACCTTATGTATTATCACATAGGAAACTTCCAACTGTTTTCTGACGTATATATGTTATAGTTACCCGTTCAGCCCTGACTTCAATACCCAATAATGGTTCTCCCCAATCACCCCACTGCTTCCCGTCCCACCCCCACCGGCAGCCCAACGGTGTCTGCATGTCTGTCACAGTCTGCCAAAGTTATTAAAGATGTACCAGTAACCAACCTCAATACAGGACTAAGCCAAAAACTGTACAAGTCATAGAGCTTTGTATTTGCTCAGTAGAACTGGTATGATTGAAAGGTACAGTGTTATTACATTACCCTCGATGTGGGTAATATAAGACTATAGTATTACCCCTGTATCAAGTCACATGATGATTCTGAACGGACACGAATGGTCACGGCCTTTTGGCTAAGATCATGTGTAGTATCTGTTCCCTTTCGAGGGGAATGGTGATGCACACCTGACGATGATCACTCAGTCACAGTCCCGATTCAAGGGGACTGGGGTTGAGAGCGGATCAGTCGTTCGGTAGTTTGGTTTTCGTGCCCAGGTTCTTTCCTAGGCGACTTCTCCTTAAAAAATAGAATGGTCCCACCAGGCTGCGATCAAGTCAAGCTTTATTTGCAACAATTATTTATTTTCGGCTTAATTGTGAACGTTTTGGTCAAGCTGTTAAGGACTAGGGATTAAGGATCTATGCATTACAGGATCCAGATTTCTGGTTAGATCATAACCTTGTGTCTTTTTGGCAAGACACTCTCTTCACCCAGGGAACGGGGACCTGTGAGGTAACTTATATATCTAGTTCACTGCGCCGCATTATAGCTGCAACACTGTGTGGAGTATCCCTTGCACGCGTAGATGTTGCGCAATGCAGGGCCCCTGTAGGGGACTGTTTGAAATTGTGCATCTATATATGTGTTTAGCAGTGCCAAGTTTACTGTAGTAAAGATATGTGAGGAGGCCTAGGCCTAGATACAAGACTCTGTTACTAAAAGTGAGTGGATTTCCATACAAAAGTAAACAATTTCAATGAATCTGTCCCTCAAAGCGTATACCATCGTTCTGTCTATATCGTCCTTTTTTGTTGTTGCTAGAATTCATCTCAAAATCTTGGATTTGAACATTTTCAGGGATTTTTTTTTCTGTCTCTCAAAACTTGATTGATTAGAAAACGCGAGTACAGCCATACACTGTAACACCAACCAGTGGCATACATTTACAAGATCACAGTCGTGTGAACTGTGAAAAAAACACATGCTATGGGAGTTCACTACGGAACTATATGCTTAATTTCAATTCATGTCAGTTGATATTTTAATGAAAAAGTAAGACCAAACTGTATCAAATCGGATACTGTCTCAGTAAAGTTGGAATATATTGTTATAGCGTGTGCAATGTATTCGTAATTCAACCTTTCTTACAACTTGACTCTCTTTCACTCAATGCATATTATGGAGCTTTATGCAAATTTAGATTCATCATGCGCATATTTAACTGCCGTATACCCTCCCAAACGAAGGTATAATGTTTATACATGCAAACTGTGGCTCAGTAAGGGGAACTATGTAGACGCAATGTTTTATTTTGTAATAACAATTAAAAAAAAGCCTTTCTGAAACTGGCCCCTGTAAACAAGAAATTGGGATGGATAGGATAGAATAAGTTCCCCAGGAAGGCCATCAGTGGAATAAAATAAGGGTGTCTTTACTCTATTTAAAGTCAATGGTAAATATATATGAAAATAATACTCTATTTAAAGTCAATGGTAAATATATATGAATCTAATGCATGTGCAGTGTTAATAGTAAATATACAATAAAGACAGTTTTATGATTGTTTCAATCATGTGGTAAATTCAATAGAATTTATGACTTTTGTAAGAATCTGAACGAATCGATCCACCCACCATTCCCCGATCCCTCTTCGCCCCTCGACGAATCTAGCCAATGCATCATATAGAGTTTAGTAATTGTATTTGATTTATCCCAAATGTGTTTAGTTTCGGCCTCAGATATAGGTCTTTCTTCTTCCTTACGTTTGGTTCAACGCCTGAACGCTATTGGTTTCTACTGAGTAGCTGATTATATGTTAGTTGCTGAGCTGTCCAAAAGCGATGAAAAGTGGAGCCAAAAGTTTGCAATTGTTAGGAGAATTAGCGGAGAATGTGGTTGTGTAGGTGAGGGTACAGTGAGGTCTTGAGGCGGGGGGGGGGGTGCGTTTGTTCAAAATCTGTGAGGAGTGTGAGCCAGTTCCCTCATCTCACGAAAAAATTACCAAACCCACCATAGCTCGCCACTCACCAATAACTGTCTATTCAACCAATAAACCAAGTGTCCAATGGGGCCCCATGGATAAGGGGTTATAGAGGTAAAAAGGGTCTTCATGAACACTTCCAGGCGAGACCTAAATAGGGGCAAACCTAAATAGGGGGAACGTGGGGGGGGGGGGGAATAAGCAAGCACGTGGTGCCTAAGGGCCTTAGATGGTGTCTTTTCTATCCTAAACTATTCTCAAAAGTTTAAGTCCATATGTAGGATAATATGAATACTTTGTACTTCTTGAAGTATTGTCTTTTATTGTTTGAAAAACTAATTCTTAATCCCTAAATCCTCATAACTATAAAGTTAATTTTGCCAAGCACTTGCCCTCGCAAAGAAATGCACAAACAAATACAAGGATTTCAAATATGTATTTATATATTTTGAATGATGAATCAAAACTAATCTTCCCGAAATTGGTTTCCTCATGAGATGGGTTTGTAACGTAGTACCCGGCGGCAGAAAGTCTTGGGTTTACCGTCGTATCTCAACCGCCGTATTCCAAAAGAAGAAAATCGAAAATCGAAAAAAGAAAATATTTATGCAATGCGTTCTTGTTTACAAAATCTCCCGTCGACTTTCTTTAGAACTGTGTCATTCCGTGATACCAGAATTAATTATATAGAGCAATCCCATGAGCTGTCGTAGAGAAATGAATTTGGGGGTAAGGACATTCTTATATGAAAGGGGTCTGTATCTCCCCCCCCCCTCCCCCATACTCCACTCCAAAGATATGCTGTCCCAGTTTTAGTGAAATGATATTACTAGTTTAATTGAATGATAGCCATATGCTTTGTTATTTACGAGAAGGAACAGCAGCACACCTTTTAATATAACAAAATGGTAATTTGAAATTGAAGAAAAATAAAGCGCCTTTTTAATGTATGGAAAGAGGTACATATCAATGTTGTTCACAAAAGTTGGTTGGTAGGCACGCGTCCATGTACTGCCCTTGCTATGCCCCCCCCCCCCCCCCCACCCTAGATATTCTCATTGCTATATCTGGCCCAGAAAATAGCTCACATATTTCAGCGATTTGTTCTTTATTATTTAAATTATACTTTGTTATTTCAACTCCAGCAGATATGTTAATCAATGTAATATTGACTGTAATGGAAACCACCTCTCAGAATATCGTCAAATCTGGGAAACTACTTAACTAACTTAGTATGATTTTGGCCAGTAGCTCGTGTCGTGATCTTAGGTAATGGTTTTTAGATCTGTATTTACTATCTAGAGCCGACATTTTTCTTGATTGCGTCTCCCTAGAACGACACTTTGCTTTTTTTCTTCTTTTTTTTTTTCTTCTTCGTATATCCTCGAGCGAACGACTGACAGATTGGATCAAAAAAAAAAAAAACACACATAGTAAACATAACATAGGTTTATATACTCTATTATCATTATAACAAAATGTAAAAAAATCTTCATCTAATCGCTACTCTGGAGAAATCATTTCCGTATAATATTATACTCTCACTCAGAACGTTTGTCATCTGAGACGATTAAGATCAACATTAAACCGAATACAAACTGTGTTTTTATTAGATCGCCAATCATCTCCTGTTTATTCATTAGTCAGAACGAGACATAATTTTCTATGCCTTTTGACTATGTTAGTACAGAAATGTATACGAGTTATATTATGGCTGATTATTCCATACACTGGACATTACATCGTCATACAATGTCGCCGTCATACCGTTTCATCGTCAAACCGTTCATCGTCATACCGTTCATCGTCATACCGTTCATCGTCATACCGTTTCGTCGTCATCGTCTGTATAATCGTCGTACGGTGTCGTCACACCGGCTCGATATAATCATACCGCAATACTTACATCTCATCACTGCCGTATGTAACTTTGCGTTGAGAATATTAGTTTCATATGCGCATGGCCTACCGAGTCGTTACAAGGCATTATCACAACGCTATGATGCCACATCGCGTTATCACACAGTGATGTCACATCGCGTTATCACACAGTGATGTCACATCGCGTTATCACACAGCGATGTGACATCGCGTTACCACACAGTGATGTCACATCGCATTATCACACAGTGATGTCACATCGAATTATCACACAGCGATGTCACATCGCGTTATCACACAGGGATGTCACATCGCATTATCACACAATGATGTCACATCGCATTATCACACAGCGATGTCACATTGCGTTATCACAACGCGATGTCACATCGCGTTATCACACAGCGATGTCAAATCGCGTTATCACGCAGCGATGTCACATCGCGTTATCACGCAGCGATGTCACATCGCGTTATCACGCAGCGATGTCACATCGCGTTATCACACATGCACAGCGTTGTCACACCGCGTCGTCATACAACGTAGTTGCATAATCATGTCGCATTGTTTATATTTAATGAATGACTGATGTAACCAAGGTTGAGAATACAAACGTTTTCAGGTTTCGAAATTTTAGATGGCATTCATTGCAAACTAAGTTTCTTTTTGCGTCCGATTTGGGAAAATGGTCCATCATTTTTGCCACATGTAAACTAAATTGCCCAGACAAGTTCACTTTAAATAAGAAAGAATAGTTAAAATTATTAAGTCTCTACTTGCAATTAATACCAAATGAGGGGAGGGGAGAGGAGAGGAGGGGAAGGGGAAGAGGAAGGGGAAGGGGAGGGGAGGGGAGGGTAACGGCAGTCAGTGAATTAGAATAATACCAGGAATTCTTCATCACCACTGGCAACTTGTTCTTATTCATTTAGTACAAAATGTAATTAATTTATGAACAGTATACTCGGTAGCCGCGTTTAGTATCAAGCTTTTTCCGAGTTCATTTTTATCTCCTAAATTCATGTCCAGACTTAGAAAGCTAAAACCGTACGAAAATGCAATTTTTAAGCGTCGGTAACGTTAGCATTGCCCTGCAAATCTACTGACAGCCGGAGATGTTTTTGATGACCGGAATGGGATAAACACATTTCCTCATATCCATGATGGCGACTAAGAGACTACCCATCACGTTTGTAATTACTACTATAAAATGCATCTCGTGCGCACGTTTTGTGAAATATCATTTGACCTGAAGACGGGCCACGTCTCTTTAAATCCTAGAAATGGGCGGGAAAAAAGATGACGTTTTCACCACGCATATAAAAGACCATCAAAATATAGAATTAAGTTAAAATAGGATAGGCGAAGATAGAAATATAAACACCTACAAAAAGGTAGACTATATCCCATCTTCTTTCCGGTCAACCCAGTAAAAACAGAATCAAACATCTGCTTTAAACTGAAATTAAACTTCGAGGCAAGATGAAAATTTAAAACCTTTAATTGACTTGGGGAGTTAAAATGCCGCTTTGTATTTCAAATTTACTCTTTTTTTTTGTCTTTATCAGAAGCCAGAGTATAGATCACGTGATTTTAAAATAAGAACGCATTTGAAACGCAGTGTTGCTACAATCGATTCAGGTTACACTGGAAATGGGAAATAATTTTCGTAAAACTTGGTACAAAAATATGAGCTTCAATTATGATTTTTTTTCTTTTATTAGAAAATCTCGTCTAATTTCTCGGTAAAGAGTCTGTTGTTTCTTATATCAAAGTATTGTTCTCGAGAAATTAATGAGTAAAACGGCATAAAAACCACTAATGGTGACAGAATGTAGACTAGGCTTTTGATTTCTTGTCAAGTGGGAATTTCAATTCACAACAGATTCAGTTACTTGTGGATTATTATCATCACACGTTCTCATTAAAACTAAAAGCATCTCCATACAGGAGACAGGTTGTTCATATGATCATTAATGCCGAAAATGTGCAGTGCTTAGTAATGAAAGATTGTAGTATATATATTGTGGTACTATACAATGCAATCCAATGCATTGCAATGTAATATAAGGCAATGCAATACACATACAATACAATACATTGCAATGTAATACATTGCAATGTAATACATTGCAATGTAATGGAATACAATAAAACACAATGCAATACAATACAAAACAATACAATACATTGCAATGTAATGTAATGTAATGTAATGCAATGCAATGCAATACAATGCAATACAATACAATACAATGCAATGCAATGCAATGTAATGCAATGCATTGTTATGTAATGTTATGTTATTAATGCAATACAATACAACACAATACCATTCCTTTTTCATCCCTCCCATTATTATGATTTTTATTAGTATTATTATTATTATTATTAGTTGTTGTTTTTAGTTTTCCATGTTGGACGGAAAGGAAAGAAGGAAAGAAACACACAAACTGAACTTAAAACTTCACATTCGCTGTTCATAGTTTTCAATATATATAAAAACTCCTTCTTTTGAAAATTAATATCATTAACATCTCAAGCTTAAAATTGGCCTTTGGCGTGAAACAGCTGGCTGTGAAAAGACAAGTCACTGTTTTAAATATTTAGATCGAAGAATGAATACTGCATATATTTATTACTTTACCATATTTGTGTTAGATCAATAAAGGACTTGTGTTTTCCTACAGTGTCTTTGCTTATCTACCTAGTATATCTCATATTAATTAAGCATATCACTTACTTTGGCCAGAGGCATTCAACGGTGAAAGAAATGACGTTTTCTTTATTAAAAAATAAGGGGGGTGGGGGGAGAAGAAAGTTCTTGGAGTCTGTAGGCTCGTTCCATGTCGAATTGGTTTTGACACAAAATTAATGATCAAAACAAGATTAATGGCTTGACGGTGATTAAGAATGCTCGGAAGGGTCATTAAGTTTGTTTCCTGTCCGACGACAACTAAAAGTCAAAAAAGTTCAAGGTTAATGATTCTGTCGCGTGTTTACTTTGACTCGAAACATGAAACAAACACAACCACTCCATCTCTGGGTATTCTCTACATTTAATTTCTTTGACAAAAAAAAGTAGGGAACAGAGTAAGTAAAAATTTCACAACTTTTCCACAAAATGCTCTGAACGTGCAAAAGGTGATTGAATGAGTAAGCCTATATCTATTAGATCCGTACACGTTGTTTAGCTACTCAAGCAATGATAGAAAGTATTTATTATTTTTGGTACTGAAAGTTAATTAATGATACTTTTATAACTTGTTTTAAAATTTTCAAAATAATTGTCTTGTATTCCAGTCGTTTCATTGATTGAACTATAACAAAATGTATTTACTTATACTTCTTTCTCACTCTCGCAATCGTTTTAATCATATTTACTTGGTCTTGAAATACGCTGAATCCTAATTTTAATGAATAAACATATCACTTGCAAATGTTTCACGTTTTGATCAAATAATTATTCAAGTTTTCTTGGTCCGCTGCAGTTGGTTGAGGGAGGCCCTGGGTGAATTGCGGTCTGCTTACTTTAGTCAGCTTGAACATCCCCCCCCGCCACGACGGGTGGGGGCGGGATTTTGTGTCAGAACATATATACTGAAACAAATTTTTGATCAATTTTAGACCGCCACTTTAACTTTCTTACCACTTCAAAATATTTGGCCAATTCGGATGACCTTGACCAAACTTTTGTTTTAATAAGATGTCATATTTGTTGCTATAAAAAGGAATTGATTGCTTTTCTTATATTATATACCGGTAGCTCTAGATACTGAAGGAATAATAAGACCCACTCGTTAACCCACTCCAATTTCAAAAGTTAAAACAGTTTGTTGGGAACTCAATGTCACGTTCATTGCCAATAATAAGCGAAAGAAGTCACTTGAAGATCAAACGGTATTTAAGACCTTACAACAGTTTCTAAAACAGTTACTATAAAATCTTCAGACAACTGTCAGTACCAGTATATATGTATATACATATATATATATATATATATATATATATATATATATATATATATATATATATATATATATGTATATATATATATATATCCTCGACAATTAATGCATTAACAGTTGGTTTATTATAATATAATATTTTACCGCTAGTCTATTATTTCTACATACAATGCTATGTATTGTTTTCATTAAATGCTCGTCCAATGTAAGTCGTATTCAATTTCTGGAGATGAATATTGCAGAAACGACTAACAACAGAGCTGTGAGTTGGGCAAAATCAGGAATTGTAAATACAAGAGAGTTATAGGAATGAAACGCAATTTAAACATTTTTAGGGAGAATAAATTTGAAAGAAAACTCTGCAAGCATTGATATTTCACAATGTTTATGTTCGATGAGCAGATTCACGAAGCTCAACTTTTATATACACCAGTCATGTACCCTCACTCGACACACCATGTTCATACTGACAACACACAATTAACACGAGCATAAGTAATATGTCAATTTGTCATCATGTTGTTTGTTGCTGATGTTGTTGTTTGTCCTCGATGTTGGTGAATTTGATTACCGCCCATGAATACTAAAATCCATTAACAATGGAGTTCATTAGCTATCTCAGTCATCATTACTTATTTCTGACAAAATATTAAATGAAATGGTTGTAAACAATGAACGATTTCTTGCATGTTATTAAGTGGTCATAATAATGATAAAGTGAGCAGAAAATATTATCTTGAATGTAGGCACAGATTATCTCTCATTAACCTTCAAATTGTTTTCAATGATTTGAATGTTAAACTTAGATCTCATAGTGTGTTTAATTACAATCTTACTTCCAGAATAATGAAACCTCTGAATGTGAAGAAGAAGAAAAAAACAAACAATCCGTACGTTGATTAGATGCATCTAGCCGCTTTAATTCTGTAACTAAGAGAGAAAGGATTTGATGGCGAACAGAAAAAATAGTAATACAAAGGCAGAGGTAACTAAGCTAAAGATAACGAGGTAAATTCTCGGATTCCTCGGAACCCATGACAATAAAACAACAAAAAAATGAAACCTTTTTTTATACCGAGAACGAAACATGCGATTCCTTAGCGAATTAAACAAACGCAGCGGAAAGACGCTTGTATTTGTATACGTCGGTTGCTATGGTAACTACGCTTCCCAATCAGGTCACGAACAACATTAGATGGAGGCGCTCTATATATCCAAGCAGACCTCCCCCGAATGATTTTTTGAGTACACATCATGAGTAAACAGAGGTTTTCTCTTAAAAATCTCTCCAGATCCGGAGCCATTTCGCAATCAGAGCAGAGAGACTGTATAATAGGGTAAACACATGATAGAGTTAATTGTGTTAGTTACAGTCATATACGGTCTATCTGTAACTAAGTCACTGTTGATATAGACAAAGCCTTATCCGACCGACGGAGTATAGTCACAAATTGACATTGATCACGTGGCCTTTGTAACATATATCATTAGGTTTCAATTTATTCCACCGTGATGTCAGAGGTGGTTTTCAAATTATGTAAGTTTTTTGTTTTAATGGGTAGCATGAAAGTAATCTATTTGCTATCATATCTCTAGTTCGTCGGTGGCCAGCCTATGAACGTGACAACTGATTCGATGATAATCTTTCGTTTCGTGTTCGATTTTGAGGAATTAATAGCTCAATGATTCAATATTAAATATCTTCAAATATTTACTTCTGCAAAATTAGGGTTTCCAGGTACTTTTGAGAGACGTCTATTCGATCTTCCTCTCTTAACACAATTTTGTTGTTTGAAAACTCTTTGCCTGATTCATAAATATAAAGTAATGCCCTCTCTTAGAAAGGTCATGTGGGTGGATCTAGCCTGATTCATAAATGTTCAAATAAAATGAGGCTGATGCTTAATCTTATTAAAGATAAAGCACTGTCGTCTCCTGAAATGTCCCCATGTGGCTCTCAGCATGATCCATAAAGCTCGGAAACGAAAATGTTGCTTAATCTAACTCATGGTAATGTATTGCCTTCTCTTGGCTAGTGGGCTTGTAATTATTATTCATGTCTCAAGTAAGTCCCGATGCTACTTTATCTTATTAAATAGACGTGAGTAACTGAGGCACATTATATACCTTTTATTAATTCGGTTTTATTTCTTTGCGTTTGTGCGTGTGTGTGTGTTTGTGCCTGAACCTGATTCACAATGCTCGAGAAAGCAATGATGCGCGTCATGCTATCAAATAGCATTGAGTAATTGAAATACATATATATATATATATACATATATATATATATAAATATATATATATGTATATATATATATATATATTAAAACAAAATCGTAATGAGTTGGAAAATCCAGAACAGTGAAAACTTCCAGCCCAGTCCACCGGGATTCGAACCCGGGCCTCCCGCTTTATATGCGGACACCCTAACCAGAAGGCTATGGACGCTGATTGTATGTCCAGAGTTTCAAAACCAGTAAGGAAGGTCGTAATTCCACTGTATGCGTTTGTCACATGTAACGAACAATACTAGTTCTGTTTTTGGTGACATATTTTGCCTTATTCTAGAGATCAAACATGATGCTAACCAATTCGAAGTCATTTGTGATTCTTAAAGCCGGATCTCGAAAGAAATACTTTGAATAGACTTTTGTTAATGAAATGGAGGTAAACGACAAAGGCAAATGAATATATATAAATGAAATCGTAATGAGTTGGAAAATCCAGAACAGTAAAAAAAAATTCCAGCCTCCATCGGGATTCGAACCTGGGCCTCCCGTTTTATATGCGGACACCCAACCAGAAGCCAGGCCATGGACGCTAATTGTGTGTCCAGAGTTTCAAAACCAGTAAGGAAAGTCGTAATTCCACGGTAGGCGTCAGATAATGACGTAATGTTGAAAACCATATGTCAAACTGTAAGGTCACTTGAGCATTATTCACCAACTTGAAGGATTACACTGATAATACATTTCAAGAAAGCCTAGTGGATTGTCATGGATTTACAAATGGAACTTACCTGTCTAATTCTAACTGAATTAGAGATGACAAAAATGTTCCCATAGGATTTCGCCATATTGATATTAACGTATCACAATAGCACTTGGTGACTTGTAGAATGTAGTTTGACATAGAGACACGTGTTAAAAACATTATGCTACTATCTGATTGATGTCCGCATGTACAAGTCGAGATCACGCAAGTCATTTTCCTTGGATTACAATTTTAAATCGAGGTTGGGTTTTTATTCCCCTATCTGCCTTTTCAGCCCTTGGCAAGTGTTATTTCAGCCCTTGGCACGTGTTACAATGTAATAAAAATGGTAATGTATTTGTGTATGTATCGTGCGTTAATCAAGCGCAACTTCAACAACAGCAACAAATAAACAACAACAACAATAACAATGCCATCGACACAAAAAACATTTACAGCAACTGACAACGGTTTGTGATCAATTTACAATCGGAAATGAAGATGACATGTACTGAACATGGAAGCATGGAGGTCACTTTAAACTTCTACAACATTGAACTCACGCTGAGAACAAATAAAAGGCGTGGTTTATATTTAAATTTATGCTGATATACATTGATACTTAAAACAAAAGCCCCCCCCCAAAAAAAAAATAATAATAATAATAATAATAAAATTAAAAATTTAGAATTAAAAATTAAAAAAAAAAGTTTATTTCTGTAACATGTTGATGTAGATTCTAAAATTATGAAGCAGATTGCTCACAACCAGGATCGCCACTATAGGTTCAAATTAGTTTCATAGATAAATTGCTGATTTCTTCATTTGAAATGCTGATATTGAATTACATCATGTTGATTTTAAAACACGAAATGTTGTTCTGATATTGACATACTAGTGTAAAATTGTAGTATGTTTGGATTTTTTCTGACATTCTGTTGTTTATTATCCCAACACGATGGAACATATGGTGCTCCGTACAGACTGAGAAAGATGAGTTCATTATTTTCATATTAAATATCTAAGTTTGATAACAGTTTGCAAGTGACAAGTTTGGAAACAGGGCAATTCGCGACAAGAAAATTTGATGAAAACATTAGAATAGTGATACAATTGTGCAAGGTTTGTAACATGCCATTTCCTATACAAAAAGAAAACAGTCGAAACAAACATACAAAACGGTGCCATTGCACTTTAATATTCTATATAAGAATAAATTAAAATTTCATTCGAATTTCTATAGAATATAACAATTTCTATACCTGTTAGTCGAAAGCGAAGGCATGAAATACTTGTGGATGACTGGATGTCTAAATGAAATATTTACATTTCAATCATACATGTTTGGTCAGTCACTCTGTCATTAAGAATTAATTATCTTGATGATCCAAGGGCAAACTATGAAACAATTGCGTGCTACGCAGGATAGTTCTTGCAAGATATGCAGAAAAGCTGTTGTATGCCACGCAGGATAGCGTCTGTCACATACCTTTTTGTAAGCGTTAGAGGATGTTAAGTTAACAATATCTTAATGGCGGCGGCAGAGCATTAACATATTACGGCAGAGTATTCAAAGTTACTGTAGAGTATTCAAATGTTACTGTAGGGTAGTCAAATGTTAATGCAGAGCAGTCAAATGTTACTGTGGAGCAGTCAAATGTTACGTCAGAGTAGTTAGATGTTGCGTCAGAGAAGTCAAATGTTACTGCAGATTATTCAAATGTTAAGGCAGAGTGGTTAAATGTTTCGTCAGAGTATTCAAATTTTAATGAAGAGTACTCAATGTTAATGCATAGTAGTCAAACGTTAAGGGAGAGTATTCAAATGCTACGGCAGAGTAGTCAATGTTACGTCAGAGTAGTCAAATGTTACTGTAGAGCAGTCAAATGTTACTGTAGAGCAGTCAAATGTTACTGTAGGGTAGTCAGATGTTACTGTAGGGTAGTCAAATATTAATGTAGAGCAGTCAAATGTTACTGTATGGTAGTCAAATGTTACTGTAGAACAGTCAAATGTTACTGTAGAGCAGTCAAATGTTACTGTAGGGTAGTCAAATGTTAATGTAGAGCAGTCAAATGTTATTGTAGGGTAGTCAAATGTTACTGTAGGGTAGTCAGTTGTTACTGTAGAGAAGTCAAATGTTACTGTAGAGTAGTCAAATGTTACTGTAGAGTAGTCAATATTACGGCAAAGTATTCAAATGTTACGTCAGAGTAGTCAGATGTTACGTCAGAGTAGTCAAATGTTACTGCAGATTATTCAAATGTTAAGGCAGAGTGGTTTAATGTTTCGTCAGAGTATTCAAATTTTAATGTAGAGTACTCAATGTTAATGCATAGTAGTCAAACGTTAAGGGAGAGTATACAAATGTTACGGCAGAGTATTCAAATGTTACGTTAGAGTAGTCAAATGTTTACTGCATCTCAGTTTTCATGATAATTGTATCTTTAAACAAAGAAGAAATAACATAAAGCACACTTCTCAAATTGCATCTATGACATCACACCTATTTATTTGATACAAGTTCACGGTTTGAACAAACCATGCCAACTTCAAATGTTGTTATCTCGAAAACGATATCCTAGTAGAAATATCACATCAAAATTGAAAGATCAAACTGTAAAAATTTATCCGCGTTATATACATAAATTGTAGAACGCCCCCGTTTTTGTAATTTATGTGAAAGATGATTTTTTTTTTTTTGCAATTAATTTATCTACCTGGGAGTATTTAATTCAAACTGAGCGTATTGGTAAAATTTAAATATAAACAAGCTATTGATTTAATGTATGCAGATTTATATATATATACACTTTGTGTACTTTCTATATTTTAGTTCTGTAGATGTTAATAGTAAAACCCCGGAGTACCAATGAAATTTGAAATAAAAACTCCACTACTGAAACTTGGGGAGGATATTTCCACTTCCTTACAGTCAATTCTTCTAATAATAATCATTTATCATTTGAACAGATTTTGACAGATGTCGTCATAACACCAAATTTTTTTTTTACCCTTGACTCACGGTCATCTCCGATCGCAAAGAGTGTTTTTAACATTAAGATGATCGAAAAGATATTATTTTAGGAAAAGGTCACCTCGCTATGAAAATGTGCTTTCCTCGTTGTCTGTATATATATATTATAGACATTTTTGAAAGTGTGGATAACTCAATAATAACAATGTATTATGAAAATATCACTTCAACTAAACAATATAGCAAAAATAGAGAAGTTGTGAAAACATTTTGAGGAATTGTTTGCCTTGGAACGCTCATTATATTTCCATCAAGAATGTATTAGAAATATGTTTTTACGATTTATCATTATTAAGAATGATGTCAGTTCTCTTTATGATATAAACTAATGAGATGGACCTTCTCCAGTCAATTTCATTCTACATCTAAATCTATTGTCGTTTAGACCAGACGAGCTGGCAGTTCAAAACTTTTGAAACAAAGTAAAACAATGATATTTAACAGACAATAACATATGTTTAATCTGTAACTCAATACCGGAAACGTCGAAAGTTCCAAGAATTACATTTTATAGCTACTATCCATGCAAAGGTCAAACGTCTATGATCTAAACAATGGCCACAATAAGACACAACAGGAATTGATAAACGATAAACAATTGCAAATCATCGTGTTTATTTATCACGTTTATGAGTCGTTACTGTCATGTCAATTCTGATTCTTTGCACACTCGAAATTATAAGGAAAGAGAATGCACTATAAATTAAAAGTGACCAAGGTGATTACTCTTTCGAAGAGCAAATTCAGTATCTTTCTCTCAGTGAATTATAGTAGCTAAGATGTCTTAGAGTGAAAACAGTATCTTCTTCTTATTGAATTATTTGTAACTAAGGTCTCTTAGAGTAAAAACAGTATCTTCCTCTTAGTGAATTATTGTAACTAAGGTATCTTAGAGTGAAAACAGTATCTTCCTTTTAGTGAATTATTGTAACTAAGGTCTCTTAGAGTGAAAACAGTATCTTTCTCTTAGTGGATTATTGTAACTTATGTCTCTTAGAGTGAAAACAGTATCTTCCTCTCGGTGTTTTATTGTAACTAAGGTCTCTTAGAGTGAAAACAGTATCTTTCTCTTAGTGAAATATTGTAACTAAGGTCTCTTAGAGTGAAAACAGTATCTTCCTCTCGGTGAATTATTGTAACTAAGTTATCTTAGAGTGAAAACAGTATCTTCCTCTTAGTGTATTATTGTAACTAAGGTCTCTTAGAGTGAAAACAGTATCTTCCTCTTAGTGAAATATTGTAACTAAGGTCTCTTAGAGTGAAAACAGTATCTTCCTCTTAGTGAATTATTGTAACTAAGGTATCTTAGAGTGAAAACAGTATCTTCCTTTTAGTGAATTATTGTAACTAAGGTCGCTAAGAGTGAAAACAGTATCTTCCTCATAGTGAATTATTGTAACTAAGGTATCTTAGAGTGAAAACAGTATCTTCCTCTTAGTGTATTATTGTAACTAAGGTCTCTTAGAGTGAAAACAGTATCTTCCTCTCAGTGAATTATTGTATCTAAGGTCTCTTAGAGTGAAAACAGTATCTTCCTTTTAGTGAATTATTGTAACTAAGGTCGCTAAGAGTGAAAACAGTATCTTCCTCTCAGTGAATTATTGTAACTAAGTTATCTTAGAGTGAAAACAGTATCTTCCTCTCAGTGTATTATTGTAACTAAGGTCTCTTAGAGTGAAAACAGTATCTTCCTCTTAGTGAAATATTGTAACTAAGGTCTCTTAGAGTGAAAACAGTATCTTCCTCTCAGTGAATTATTGTAACAAAGGTCTCTTAGAGTGAAAACAGTATCTTCCTCTTAGTGAAATATTGTAACTAAGGTCTCTTAGAGTGAAAACAGTATCTTCCTCTTAGTGTATTATTGTAACTAAGGTCTCTTAGAGTGAAAACAGTATCTTCCTCTCAGTGTATTATTGTAACTAAGGTCTCTTAGAGTGAAAACAGTATCTTCCTCTCAGTGTATTATTGTAACTAAGGTCTCTTAGAGTGAAAACAGTATCTTCCTCTCAGTGTATTATTGTAACTAAGGTCTCTTAGAGTGAAAACAGTATCTTCCTCTCAGTGTATTATTGTAACTAAGGTCTCTTAGAGTGAAAACAGTATCTTCCTCTCAGTGTATTATTGTAACTAAGGTCTCTTAGAGTGAAAACAGTATCTTCCTCTCAGTGTATTATTGTAACTAAGGTCTCTTAGAGTGAAAACAGTATCTTCCTCTCGGTGTATTATTGTAACTAAGGTCTCTTAGAGTGAAAACAGTATCTTCCTCTCGGTGTATTATTGTAACTAAGGTCTCTTAGAGTGAAAACAGTATCTTCCTCTCGGTGTATTATTGTAACTAAGGTCTCTTAGAGTGAAAACAGTATCTTCCTCTCGGTGTATTATTGTAACTAAGGTCTCTTAGAGTGAAAACAGTATCTTCCTCTCGGTGTATTATTGTAACTAAGGTCTCTTAGAGTGAAAACAGTATCTTCCTCTCGGTGTATTATTGTAACTAAGGTCTCTTAGAGTGAAAACAGTATCTTCCTCTCGGTGTATTATTGTAACTAAGGTCTCTTAGAGTGAAAACAGTATCTTCCTCTCGGTGTATTATTGTAACTAAGGTCTCTTAGAGTGAAAACAGTATCTTCCTCTCGGTGTATTATTGTAACTAAGGTCTCTTAGAGTGAAAACAGTATCTTCCTCTCGGTGTATTATTGTAACTAAGGTCTCTTAGAGTGAAAACAGTATCTTCCTCTCGGTGTATTATTGTAACTAAGGTCTCTTAGAGTGAAAACAGTATCTTCCTCTCGGTGTATTATTGTAACTAAGGTCTCTTAGAGTGAAAACAGTATCTTCCTCTCGGTGTATTATTGTAACTAAGGTCTCTTAGAGTGAAAACAGTATCTTCCTCTTAGTGAAATATTGTAACTAAGGTCTCTTAGAGTGAAAACAGTATCTTCCTCTCGGTGTATTATTGTAACTAAGGTCTCTTAGAGTGAAAACAGTATCTTCCTCTTAGTGAAATATTGTAACTAAGGTCTCTTAGAGTGAAAACAGTATCTTCCTCTCGGTGTTTTATTGTAACTAAGGTCTCTTAGAGTGAAAACAGTATCTTCCTCTTAGTGAAATATTGTAACTAAGGTCTCTTAGAGTGAAAACAGTATCTTCCTCTCGGTGAATTATTGTAACTAAGGTCTCTTAGAGTGAAAACAGTATCTTCCTTTTAGTGAATTATTGTAACTAAGGTCGCTAAGAGTGAAAACAGTATCTTCCTCTTAGTGAATTATTGTAACTAAGTTATCTTAGAGTGAAAACAGTATCTTCCTCTCAGTGTATTATTGTAACTAAGGTCTCTTAGAGTGAAAACAGTATCTTCCTCTTAGTGAAATATTGTAACTAAGGTCTCTTAGAGTGAAAACAGTATCTTCCTCTCAGTGAATTATTGTAACAAAGGTCTCTTAGAGTGAAAACAGTATCTTTCTCTTAGTGAAATATTGTAACTAAGGTCTCTTAGAGTGAAAACAGTATCTTCCTCTCAGTGAATTATTGTAACAAAGGTCTCTTAGAGTGAAAACAGTATCTTTCTCTTAGTGAAATATTGTAACTAAGGTCTCTTAGAGTGAAAACAGTATCTTCCTCTCAGTGAATTATTGTAACAAAGGTCTCTTAGAGTGAAAACAGTATCTTTCTCTTAGTGAAATATTGTAACTAAGGTCTCTTAGAGTGAAAACAGTATCTTCCTCTCAGTGAATTATTGTAACTAAGGTCTCTTAGAGTTAAAACAGTATCTTCCTCTTGGTGTATTATTGTAACTAAGGTCTCTTAGAGTGAAAACAGTATCTTCCTCTCAGTGAATTATTGTAACTAAGGTCTCTTAGAGTGAAAACAGTATCTTCCTCTTGGTGTATTATTGTAACTAAGGTCTCTTAGAGTGAAAACAGTATCTTCCTCTCAGTGTATTATTGTAACTAAGGTCTCTTAGAGTGAAAACAGTATCTTCCTCTTGGTGTATTATTGTAACTAAGGTCTCTTAGAGTGAAAACAGTATCTTCCTCTCGGTGTATTATTGTAACTAAGGTCTCTTAGAGTGAAAACAGTATCTTCCTCTTGGTGTATTATTGTAACTAAGGTCTCTTAGAGTGAAAACAGTATCTTCCTCTCGGTGAATTATTGTAACTAAGGTCTCTTAGAGTGAAAACAGTATCTTTCTCTTCGTGGATTATTGTAACTAAGGTCTCTTAGAGTGAAAACAGTATCTTCCTCTTAGTGAAATATTGTAACTAAGGTCTCTTAGAGTGAAAACAGTATCTTCCTCTCGGTGTATTATTGTAACTAAGGTCTCTTAGAGTGAAAACAGTATCTTCCTCTCGGTGTATTATTGTAACTAAGGTCTCTTAGAGTGAAAACAGTATCTTCCTCTTAGTGAAATATTGTAACTAAGGTCTCTTAGAGTGAAAACAGTATCTTCCTCTCAGTGAATTATTGTAACAAAGGTCTCTTAGAGTGAAAACAGTATCTTTCTCTTAGTGGATTATTGTAACTAAGGTCTGTTATAGAATGAAAACAGTTACATTATAAAGAAGGCAAGCTGAGTATAACTGCTAAATACAAATTGAAAAGGGTATTGTATTAAATCACCATGGTAATAGAATTTCCTTTTGCCAATCTTATTTTATTATTATTGGCAATCTAATTTGCCAATCAATATTTATGTGAAAAAACAAATAAATGAATGAATGAATGAATGAATGAATGATTCTGAAATCAAATATGCTGATTGTACTTTTTACTATGTGAAATCAATCAACATAGATAGGCATATTTATAGGGTTTGTATGTACGCTACCATCAACAAACCTACATTATTTAGTGACTAAAACAACGTTACACTACCAAATTAAGACAAAGCCTCAACTTTCTTCATTTAACGGAAACATTATATTTATCACGAAATTATGATGTACAGCATCATTTTTTTGCATTGATATGCTATATGTGAACGAATCCGTGGAATTTATACCTAGACTGGGATTTTATACCTAGGTTAAGTTAGCTTCTCATTTAAAATATGCTCAATGTTAGGAATACTCCTTTAAGGCTAGACTTATCATGGCGTCGACTTCGAAGTCCAGCCCGCAAATATTGTCAAGTCATTGTGACGTTTGTAATACTTCGTAAACGTGTTTTTTTTTTAAGCCACAAGTCCTTCTATTGATAATTTGTCTTGCTTCCGATGACTTAAACTTTAAGGTCTGTTTGCTAAATAATTAATGAATCTTTCATGCTTAAAAGGTCGAGTTTCGAAAAACAATTCTAAAAGTATTATAACTCCCAAACTCAGGAATGTGGTTTAAGTAGACCTCAATGAGAAATTCGCAGACTGAGGGAGGTTAGAGGCTAAACATGGGGGGGGGGGGGAATGTGCAGGGATAAAGAATAATGTACTTCATGTTTATAATTAATAAAGTAAAATTGAAGATTTAAAAATAGAGGGTGTGGTGATATACTCGTCCCTAGTAGTTCAAATTGGCTCCCGGGGTCACTGATTCGCATCCTATAGTGTGTTTAACATTCTTCGATCATATGATATATACCAGAATTCCATTGATTGATCTCACTCCCCCGGTTTTTGACGCTTTACATCGTCATAAGCGCTATGAATTTACAACTCTTTTTTTGTGTGTGTGCATGATTCACTTTAAACGAATTTGACAGGTCTTGGTTCTTCGTCACCCAGGATGCAATATCGCGCTCTGGTAATCACACGTTTAATCCTTATCATGCTTTTACCTGATTGGTCAATGGATTGCACAACAACCGTAGCCATGCAATATCCATGACCCGTCAGTTTTCAAGGTGTGCGTATGTACACTTGCTAGTGAAGTCTGCCGTTTGAAATTTGAATGGCATCAAAGTACTTCTAACACGACGTGTGCAGTCTGTGTGAGAATTAATGACGTAACTGCTTATCTTCATAAATATTCATGAGAAGGCATTAATTCTATCATATCACCTGTTCAAACCCATTAGTTTATACGACAGGTGACATCGTTCAACGAAGCTTGTTATTACCATGTTGTAATAGAATACTAAGTTAAGTATTAGTGGCATGCTGAAAATTACAACCTGTAGTTTGAGTTCAAAAGGCTTATATTGAAAAATATGGATAAGTTTTCCTACATGTTTTGGCAGGAAAAAATAGTCGGTTCGCTCAGTGAAAGACGCTAGTCACATAGGCCTATATAGTATCCCGGATTTTCACTCATTTTTAATAAGACAATGTACAATTATAATAACCAGTTAGTCAAAGTGATGTTTATTTTTTGCGGGTGGGGGGGGGGGGAATATCAAAATATAATTTGACAAGTTTTGTATAATCAGCCTTTAGGAAGCTCTTATAAAAGGAAAGAGACAATTGATCATATAAATGGAAATAATCTAAAAATTCCACAAGAGTAAAGAACTAATTGTCTACAACGGAAATACTGTTTGATTCCCGTTTGTAGCCATTGTTTCTATGTTACAATTAAAACATGACTTAATTAGCCCCATAGGCCAGACAATTTGATTCATTTGGATTTCGGATAAGTTAATTAATTAAAATATATAAAACTATAATTTAAACAAGTAGCATCTGTACTCAATATTCTATAACATTCGGAAACAAATTGTACGTTGTATAATGAAATTCTGTTTATTATCGTTACAACTATCAAAATATGACGTCATTGAGAGAATTATAAAAATAATATCTATTTATCTCATAGGCCTATTTAATATTGTTGATTGATTCAGGATTTCATTGAAAGCTAAATCTAAAATAACCATTAAGTTCCATAGATTTTGTTTTGTTTTTTATTCTTGCATTTTGTTCTGTAAAGTAAAGAGTAAAGACCTAACCTTTCATATTTCCGGTTATTGTTATTACAAATCGTTCGCGCCTATTAAGGATATCCTAAGCAATACAAATTGTGACGTCAGTTCAATGTGACGTCACTCGCACTTTCTTCACGCTGAACGGTTATGCTTTATAGCAGACAAGTGCCTTTCGTTATCAAAAATCTATAAAACGTATTGCACTGTATTCCAAAACTTAGCCTTAATTCAGTGAAGTCATGTTGGTATCTTGGCCTAAATCAATTTCTGTTAAGATTAACCTTCAACCCAAGCATTGTATGCAAATTAGGCAACATCTAATGTAAGAGGTGATGTTTGTGTTAGATACAGCTGCTTCGTGTTGGTAACTGTATGAATAATGTCGAACTTATATTATCGTGTAAAGCATCAAATATAGAACTCAAATTTAAGGTTGATTAAAGAATAAAATAATTTAATTATATGTATATCCAATAATCGCTACGTCTCTCAACCCAGTCCTACATTTACTATCGTAAAGGGCAACACGCCATTTGTGTTTATTTTACGATTATATTCTAATTGTATATACCTAAGCAGCTGCAGAAATCAAGAAAAAGTAAGATATCTGAAACCATAAAACTTGTGTCATTAGCCCATTAAATTTTGCACTAAAAAGCACACCTTGCACCACCAACATTGCACCAAGGAAGATTTACGAAGTGGCAATGGAACTGATATAAAATCTAATAATCCCAATATCAGCCAAATTGCTGCGACACTACACGAAACGAGATCATTCCGCCGAGGCGGAGTAATATCAAGTAGTGTGCGAACTATAACATCTCACAGCGGCCACGCAGAGGCTGTCCGTTGACGTATACCAAAAGAAACATTCATTAAACATTGGGCAACGAAGTGCAGATATGTAATATGTCGTAATAATAATAATCATAGAAATAATAGTAATAATATCAAAGTTACAACTCAAAGCATTTTGCAACAACTTACATCATGTCTGTAACACTTGTGTTATTTTTTAACACCTGTGTTACTAAGGTACCACTTACCACTGTATAACACTTGCATAACACTCGTGTTACTCTTGTCATGCTTATATAAATGTAAAACGGTAAAAGGGGAAGTCTTTATTTTCGTAGACGGAACGTTTCCAGTGGCGGAGCGTCCATACAGTCAGGGGGACGGATGCCCCCCCCCCCCCCCGACGGACTCAAATGGACTGCTGGCGCCCTTTTCAGCTTTTTACCACTTTTCACTTATTCGTGATTATCGACTTTTTTATTGCGCTCTCATCTACCTATTGACAGTTGTCACATTTTGTTGGTGTAATTTTCTGACAAAATGCTCTAACAGCCGTCTTTAATTTATCGGCACTTCCGTTGTACGAAACTATTTCCAAGAATTGTACCGGTACGGGGTTTTCGATCTATTTTTAGACGATACGCCACGCGCAGTGGCTGATATATAGTAATAAACACCAAACTTTAAGTCGGCATGCAGTGTACGTTATACGCCGCTCCAAGATCAGTGTGTTGGAAAGGGTAATTTCCGGCGATCTAGGGAGTATCTTTACTCAAAAAATGTCTGTACTCTCCGCGCCAACCTGTGGTGGCGCTCCGCTTAGATAGTGTCGAAAGCGCCCCTACAGACCATTCTCGCCCCCCCCCCCGACAAATACCCCTAGCTCCGTCACTGAATGCTTCCACTATATTCAAAATCTACAGGGATATAAAATCAACCGTGTACGTTATTTCGAATTCTGCCGAATCTGTTGACTCGTGAAATTAAACATCCGAAATCTTGTGTAAATGTCAATAAAAAAGCTCAGTAAAATTTAAATAAAACTACCATTCGATTTTTGATGTTATCCATAACGAAAACTGTAAGATTTGAAGGACGAGAAAACGATGTTTCATTCAACGAATAAATACTATAAACCTCCTAAAGTTATATTTTCAAAATGAAAATGTGTTGATCTGTAAACAAACCAAACGAGAAGGTCGAAATGTCAAATATTTGTATCAATCCTTTGCTTTGTATCAAGAGTTGAAAATGACCCACTAGCTATATCTTCTTTTTTTTTTCTTTTTTTTTGGGGGGGGGGGTGGTGGTTGGAGAGAAAAAATACTAGGACCAAGATGAAGCTCAGGCAAAAATATTCATTTATTCAAGATGAAGCATTTCAATAACATTTTTCTATCATATGAAGTTAGAATAACAGCATTCTGTTTAGAAATCAGACGTTTTATTAGCTTATGGCCGACCTGGTATTTATAAAAAACATTCTTTTCCCCTATGCTGTTACATCTTAACGACAACATTAAAAAGTCCATTAATGTGATTATAAAGAATCATCGCTTGAGGCGTAATTGCCAAGTTCAGTCATTTTCACTCTAACATTTGGGAGCCACTAGGGGGACTAGGATCGTATTTTCTCTCGGGATGGCATTAACGCTGACAACGGACTCGTCCACAAATATTTTAAGAACGGATGGTGGATCAACGGCAAATAAAAAAACACTATACGCATAGTCGAATCACGAGGATTGTTCACAAATCCAGCTGTGTGGGTACGATAATATGCAATGTGTTCGCCTTTTTACCCTCGCGTCAGTCTGTGTTTATCCGACAGTGACAAGTGAGCAAGTAACCAGGGGTGAGTTCGAGTCACGTGATCCCCTGAGCGGTTTACACTACAATCATGATCATCCGAACGGGTTCAGAATCCCCTCCAAAAGGGACATAGCGATTCCGGGGTCTTAAATCCTGAGTACGAGAGCGTTCACACTACGAAGTTGATCGTGCTTTCCCGTATCAGATCCCCCTTGCGTGCTCAGGTGTGAACAAAGCTTAAAAGACAGCCATTGTCTCAGACGCTGATTCTGTAAGAACAATTGTATAATAAAACTGTTGCCTCTTAAGAATAAGTCTATCATGAAGTAACTATAATCCGAAATAGTCTACGAATGGGTTTTGCGATTTCTAATTGTTGACATCACGCTGACAAAATTAGTATATTTAGCCCTTTTTTTCATGTTACAGTTGATTTAAAATGTCGCACAGCCATAGATCCTTGACATAACATATGTCAACCAAACAAGTTAGATGATGGCGCTACATACAAAAGTTCTATTCATAACATTGACTATGTATTCAGATTTAACACAAAGGTTATACATGGATATTATAATTAGGCCTAAGTCCTTTGCTGAAATACATGTGGATGCATACATCAATTGGCAGCGTTATAATGTGTTACAAGCACTCGACATGTTACAGTTGCTAGATAGTTCTGAACTCTACTATAACGTACACCACTTCTCTGCAGTATACCCTCACTGTACGCGATAATAAGTATCATCACAGATTCACGGTGACGTCATTGAGGGCTTTGATTCCGCTCCTTCAGTCATACATCAACGTTAATTCATCCCGTGTACTTATACAGATTGATTTAGGCAAGAATGACACCAAATATGACAAGTTTTAAGCAGGGTCCTCTTTACTGGCATCAAAAATAAATTTTCTAGTAGTTTGGCTATTTTTAATAACGCCCGCATACAATTGATATTATAAAGTACTTGTTTACCGGTAAGCTGCTTGTGATCGTTTTGTTTGGCCAATATTATCAAGTATTCACTATTATGACCTTTATGGTAATATATGCGGGTATGGTTACGAGTTCATGCAGTGTCAACTGCGTGATAAATTGTTTATAAATTGTGCTGCCCAATGGCAGGGAACAGTTATAGATATATCTAAACTGCGTCTACCAAAGCCAATGATGAATGAAGGGCCCAGGAATATAAGGAATCTTAGAGAGTTTGTCAACTAGAAGTTAAGACAAAATGGGCTTCAAGGAAACGCATGTGTGTTTTAGATCCTCCCGCAAGCAGGAACTCGCAAAGAAGCCTCATTGGCTTATCAAAGCCGCAAGCTGACTGAAGTCAGTCTCTTACATTCATATTTAACGTCCATTATTATGAATTGTCAATAGTCAACAAGTCTGTACCTGGACGATATGCTGGACGACATGTTGTTTGTACATTACTTGCACGTATAGAGTAATTACGATTTTCGTTACCACATTTTCTGAGGTGATCGAACGTAATGCATATATTGCAGGCTATAGTATACATCTCTGTCAGTTGTTTACGATTTGACTTTGATAATTGCTAAGATAAACAAGTGAGGCCAAATGGAAGGAAGGTGGAATCATTCACTCCCCGTCGTCTAGTGTTCATACATTCAACAATGTGTACACATGTCTATACTTTCAACATGTGTATCGTTTATGTATATATGTATGTATGTATTTTAGATCCTCCTACAAGCAGGAACTCGCGAAGAAGCCATCATTGGCTTATCAAAGCCGCAAGCTGACCGAAGTCAGTCTCTTAGATTCATATTTTAACGTCCATGATTATGAATTGTCAATTGTCAACAACTCTGTAACTGGACGACATACATTAATCTGGGAGTGAGTCGAACCGGGGACCTTATGATTGGAAGACACCGGCGTTAACCACTGAGCTAACACCCATGATTATCTGTTTATCTGTTTATAATGACCGAAACAGGGACACTGATGAAAAAAAGCCAAAATTAAGTCAAATGTATGTAAGATGTATAAAACTGAAATATCCATACTTCATTAAAGCAGCGGTTTGCATTTGGTAACGTTTTTATTTTATTGACAATATCATTGCGACTTTGTAAAACAATCTTAGATGTATGAAACAATGCAGGATATACTTCAATCTTTACAACATTTGAAATGGACCTTTGAAATGGATAGGATAGGCGAATTTTAGCATGTTACATAATAGGCATCACACACAAGCATATCCAGAAATGTGTGACTTTTCTCGTTGTTTACCGACTATTTACAATTATAACATAACCAAATAAAGACAAATAAAAGGAAAATTACAAGGGTACTACAACAAAGGCTAAGTATCATACCTAATGAGGCTAAGAGTTTGTGTTCTTTAAATGTTTTCATTATAGTCTTATAAATCATTAAAAATGCTATTTTATTTTTTAATACGAATTTTACCAAAACCACATAATTTTCGCAAGATAATTTGATATACGTGAACGAACTACAGAAAAACTGACTTGGAAATTTATTTTATATTTCCGTTTAGTATTAATCACATGCATAAATGCAAAAAATGAAGAACTTTCAAGTCAACATTTTCGATTTGTAACATCATTATTTTGTCATAAAACTTGGCGAGGCAAGTGTATGAATGTACTGGTATTACATTATTAAGGGATGTTAGTATATGGAAAACATTAACAAATTTAGCAAAATAAGTATAAAAAATATAAAAAATGGGCTGATTTTAAGATTATGGTTTATTTATGCAACAGTCAGAGGGCCTGTTGTTTCGATCCAATGAGGGTCGTCTTGAGTGAGACAAATACAAATCCAAATACAAATACCAATTAAATTACAAAAAAATGTTTACCTATACATGCTCATTGCATGCAGTAGACAATACTTTGTTAACATGCTTCTCTATTTAACTACCTCATTGTAGGCCTATGTATATTGATGGAATTAAAAGATGTATAGGGTATAACAGCTAAAATCAGCTTTCTTCATTATATCAGCCAAGTAATTAACCATTTAAAGCAACAAAGTGCCCGTTGTGAAAATGAAGACTGCCTTTTTTTCATTTTCAAAAGACTAAATTTGTCCAACTTTAAGTTTCGGCATAAGATATGATACAACGCTCGCTTACAGCTTGATTATATTGTTAAGTGTTTTAATATTTCAATATTGACACGGAATTATCTGCAATAGCGTAGCCTAATATGCAACACAAGTTAGCCCATATATATGTAATGTATAGCACGTTCGTTAGATATGTACTTATCAAAAGCCCATACTAAATCAATTCGGTTTAGATATATCATTCACATGTGTTAGACTTATTTTATTGTCATCAAACGATGTTTTTAATTGCCCTGTAATTACAACAATTAGGAGAGAAGCAAACAATGTTCCATACATTCGTATGAAACAATATATATTACCCTTATTTACGTAATGAGCGGTTCGATGCATTATCGTGGGTTGCTTATCTTTTTTACGGGTTAATGCAACATACAGCAAATAATGACTTGAATTTGTTACAATGGAAAGAAATATTTTCACAAAAGGAAAATATTAGTGCAGCCGGTTGCTACGAGTAACGTTGGAATTGTTAATTCTGTCTAAAAACGAAGACGCAAACTATAACAATGTCGTCTTACGCAAGCATACAGCTTACTATGAGTGTATTAAATACTGATCATTTAAAGGTATCAAGTATTTTCTGCTGAGTTAGTAAAGAGAAAGAGGGATAATTCTGGATGACAGCAACAACACAACAAATCGTTGAGAATTGATTTCATTTTCTGCGAATGCCTCTATACTATATTACTGTCCTCACTATGTTGGGTTGTTTTGTACATATGTTAAGGGAATGGGGGAACCAACATGTATGCATCACACATAGAAGTTGTCAGTTTTATTTCAGTTGTTCGACAACTTTAAGAAAACGCTTAAAAACCCCTTTGGCCTTCCTCGTCTGTTAATCCTGCTTGTGATATGTTAGCCAGGGAAATAACGCCCCTTACTTGACAGGTTAAAACCTGGAGATGAGAACGTAATTGGAAACATAAACCTAACCCGCGTAAATAAATCTTGCGTCGCGCGCTTGGAGACTTCACCTTATAGTGACATGGCTTTTATTGAAGTGTTCATTTCGCCGCGCCAAATCATTCCGTGCGATTAATATCTCTTTGTTGACTTACATCGGTAATGATATCGAAACTGAAGACGCCAATTCACACAATAACCGAGAATTCATCCAACGACGATTTCTTCGGGGGGGGGGGGGGTGGTGGTGGCCATGCAGTACTAAGTAATGGACTGAGTTTATTCACTGGGCTAAGTGGCTCAGTCGGTAACCTCCTATATGTATGTATTGTGTTCGCTTATTTTAAAGGTAATGTGGCACTCATTTAAGTGAGTTTATTTAGAATCGAGGGTATACGATAGAAACCGTTGTCTTGGTGTGTCACGCAAAAACTTCAGTTCTTACACAGAAAATGTTTTATGTCTCAGAAATATTTCGTAAATCTACTTATTTTCATATTTAAAAAAAAATGGGCACAAATTCATAGAACAGGTACCGTGGTGAGGACGCCTAGGTCTCTGTAGCCTGAAAAGGGGGAGTAGTGAGAAGACTAAACCAATTATTGTATTATGAAAAGAAAACATACTTTCCTACTAATGATCAATCGCTTACTTTAAATTTGCCAAATGTGTTACTATAATGTTTTACAATAACAGTCTCATGACTTCAACAACAGGATTGTGTTTACACAGTGGGGGGGGGGGGATAGTTGGTACCCGGGCGGATCTTTCCTCCCCCCCCCCGTGTAGGGTATGTCTCCTTGGGGGAGCAGTATATAAGGGGATAGGGAAATGTTTGTTTATGTAAGGAGCCTTAATGCAAAAGCAAGGCTTAGATCTGATTATATGATCAACGATCAATATGTGGCATGGCACCCCCCCTCACTGGTACCCGGGCGGATCGCCCCCCCCCCCCTCTTAGTACGCCATCTTCCTATGAGACTAAAATATAGCATCAGGTCTAACAAATAGTAACAGTCTCGCTGATGTAACAGGGTTCTTGTCGTTTAAATCTGGCCTTCGTAACCTTTTGAGTTCCATCAAATGGCAAGCACGTTGTCCTTAGTAACATCGATTGCACTTTTGTCTCTCCCGAGTTTATAAAACGGTTCATGTGGCATTTAGCTTTCACGAGAGGCTTTATGTTTTATGATACCAAGTGGCTGGACCTGATGAGAGGCTTTATTCAGCTTAGTTGACGAGCTTATGATTTATTTTCAGAGCTATTCGATCCTTCTGGGTCAATCTTTAACCTAAAATATGATTGGACAAATACAGGAGATGATCAAATCATTCGTATGCCTGAGTTGAAAGTTATAAACGAACGGTAACAAAGTTTGACTTTCGCTAGACCTATATATATATATATACATACATATATATATATATATATATATATATATATATATATATATATATATATATATATACATATATATATACATATATATATAAATATGTATATATATATATGTATATATATATATGTATATATATATATATATATGTATATATATATATATATATATATATATATATATATATATATATATATATATATATATATATATATATATATATAAATTTGTTTGGTTTGGTTTTGGTTTTGTCTTTCTTTACGATCCTCGTTAACATTTAATATATTATGACTCACTGAAATATTATGTGCGCAAATATTGGGAGGTTAAAATATGTCATTTTGATGGTTTAATTGTACGTGGTGTTTACAGGTCTTGAGGGAAATATTTGTTTGTGTACACTAGTGGCTTCAAGAATTTTTAAGCAGGGGCAAACAGGAGGGACTCCTGTCTACAATCATCTATGAATCACCAAATTCCTTCTTGGCAATATTGTCATCCCAATATGTATGTTGATGTTTATGCCAACCTTTATAAGGCTGTATGAGGATTTTTGGAGTACTGAGCAACATGTGTATACTGGCATTAATAAACAATGTTAATATATTTTAAAAAAGAAACCCTTTACGTTTTGAAACTTGCCCCTGAAGGAATGAAGACAATTTCACTTACAAAAACCTAAGAAACACATGAATAATATAACATCAACAGACAAGGGCAATAGACGAATTTGCTTAACCATACCTATAAATGCATATCTACAGTCTCACTCTACCTGCACAAATAAATACACATGTCATGTGTACATATCAATAAAACACACACACACGCATATATATATATATATATACATATATATATATAAATATACAAGAAACGCATAAACATAAACTTTAACTGCATATATATATATATATATGCACAAGCAGACATACACACACATATGTATATAGATATACATAAGTGACTGTTATGCACGTGACAAAATTGAAAAAAATTAAATATTGGCCCAACTTTAATTATCATTTCTTGGATGTGTTAACCTTGCTTCCCTTACAATGATGAACAGCATGTATATAAGCATATGTTATAATGTACAATACATTTCATGTATGTCTATGCGTATTTTTAACAGTTTACCACAGAATCACTCACAGCCTTCCACTACTTTCATTAATATAAGCGATTAACTCAGTAAAAATTACACGTGAAGAAGACACTTGTGTTATCAATAATACTGAATATTTATGAGATTGCGCAAATAAATTACGCACTTTGGAATCGAATTAGGATGTCAGTTCGCATGCACTTTCTGTGAGATCTTTGGAAGAGAGTTCACTGTTGGACGGGCTTAATGATTTGGAACGGTTAAATGTACTTAAGCAAATTTCACAATTTTGCTCTCATTTTGGCTCTTCGGGTACATGTTGTATAAATTACCGTAATACATGTGCGTCACAAGCGACAATAGTCGCAGTGAAGGTTAGAATTTGGTTTGAAGACAGAAACGGATGAGAAAAACAGATATTATGAAGTGATAGATGATTAAAAAAATGATGGTATAAAAAACAAAACAAGAAATATATGAAATGGATATTCCATAAATATTCTTGTTTATACTTCTCTGTCTGTTTTGATTCCCATTTTGGGTTGTTTTATTTCATCTTATCTTCTGAAGGATAAAACTGAAGGTTGAATGATTTTGAATGATAAGCTTTACTCATTATTTCTGTTATTATCTCTTCAAAGAGCTCTGGAAAAAAACAAACAATAAGCTTGAAATCTCGTAGACATATGTACGTCTGAATTGTAAAGTGTCATTTACTACCAGCAACTCACATTTAACGCTCCATTAAAAATATGTCGTTAATACAGTATTACCTTCAAAAGAAAATTACATTATAATTAATTACTTAACACGCAACAGATTAATTCACAAACAAAAGGAAAAGACAAAAAAAAATAAAGCGCCTTTGAACAACTGCTTTTGATATTGTTCCTAAATACATGTTTTCTGATCGATTTATTGATTGATTGAAAAGAGAAAAAAGACAATAAGTAAACATAAACTTTGGTATCACAATCCACCAGTTTGCAATGTATGAAAAATTGTAATAGACAACTCACATTTGATTTCGTCATTAGATGTCCTCTTGTTAACAACATCAACATGATAATGTTATTATATAGTTAAAGGAGCTTTTCGGACATTTTATCAGTTCTATGAATATTTTGATTTGTATTTTTAACTCTTAAACTTTATCGAACAGTAATATGACATATGAACCATAAAAATGTGCCTCTTTGTCATGTTCGTTTCATTTAAATGTCATTTAACCATCATTTCATATCATCAATATATTTACAATAGTTTAACATATTTGTAAAGTTATTAACAGAGTAACAAAACATAACATTTAATATGTAGAGTATGATGAGTGTTTGATCCACCGACCTCACAGTTGAGATGGTGTTTGTAATGCAAATTATTAAAAAATAAATTATATATATTTAAGAAAGGCAATATAACAAACAAGTCTCCTATATTTTCAAAACATCACATCACAAATATTCCTAAGGTATCTCATGTGGTGTCATGTGCGTCAGGGATAGGTGCATGCCCGTTTCGCCATGTTTTGGCACCTTCTACACAATAGGATACTTTTCTTCCTCAAATACCATGTAAACTTGCTTTGCTTTTATATTTGAATATCTCTTTACGCTACATTTAGTTTTATAAAGTGTCTTTACGATGCCGATCATGGTTACTTGACAGACTTTTGTAATTATTTCTCGCTCAGCTTCCCAGTTACTCTCTTGTATCAGGTTTGGTACTTGAGCCTTCGACATTTGTGGGTCGAAGCTCTGAACTCCCTTCCTATTTCTATCTGCAATATCGAGACCATTGATATAGTTAAAGTTCACCTAAATCAAACTTAATGTTCTCTTCTAAGAGGGGTGAATTTTCAATAATGTGTCGACATGTATAAGTCTTCGTCAGTTGTGTATACTTAATTGTTACTCACCAGCCAACTTGTGTATTTCTATGTGAACTCGGTATAGGTAGACTGCGGGCTATACAAATACTTTATTCTCTATCTACCTATACCTATCTTTATCCATCTATAAATCAATATCTATTTCATTCTTGACACTTTATAGACATTTATGACGTCATCTATGTTGTTGAACATTAATCAGTATGCAATATTGTCAGATTGATTACCGTAAAGTTTCGATAAATGTTTTCTATTAATAAGAATGTATTTTCTGCCAAGACTTTAAAAAAAAAAATTGAGACACTGATTTTTAGATGACGGTTAGTCATAATTCCCTATATCGTGGTTACATCCTCGTCGTATGAAGTCACATGTCTATCTTCCGGTAAATTTAACACTGTAGAAGCTCACGTGATATTTGTTTACGAAATTTGGTTTGGCATTTCGCTTGGAAAGCCACTTTAAGTCTGGTCTAAAAATTCACGCGAGACTCCCGTCCTTAGTTGATCTAGTAGATCTTAATCCCTGACTTCTCCCCGATCGAATCATTTTTGGATAGGCTTTGCCTTGACAACAACCCTTCAACTATGTACGTTGGTAACAACAAAGTCTCCACCGGGAATATTCGTAGCTAATTGATTGAAACAAATCATTTTGATAAAACTTCCTCACCCAAGAGGGATATAACTCATAACGGAAGAGTTTAATGTGACATTTAATACTGCATGGAGATCCTGAAATTGGGCTTTCGCCTTATCTACTTACAGCAGTTATAACTGTATCAGATACATTCAATTGCTATATATATATATATATATATATATATATATATATATATATATATATATATATATATCAAGTAATTTGAATATCTTAGTAGCAAGCGGTCGGGTGAGGTTGGAATGATACACATTACAAAGTGATACCTCATTTTCCTTCAATTCAATTCCACTTTCGTCATAATTCTTCGATGTTTTCATTACCAATTACTAAATCTTGTCGATGGGAAATGATTAATACATTTTCAGAAAAAATATCGGAAACGAGTCTTTTGTCTTTAAAGACGAAAGTATCATGATATGATTATGTAAATAAACATAATTTCATAATGACTAAACTAAAAATCTTTAGGAATCTTGCACATATAACATTAACTACATTTGTCATAACACTATATAGGTAGAAACGATATCAACAACAGATTTTAACATGTAAAATAAATATCGCGCAGGCTTTTGATATCAACTATTTGTACTTCTTTTATTGCATAGTACCACCGTTAACCTTGCATTCTGTTGGGATTATTATTAATTTTATGTCTTTCTGAATGTTTACTTTGTATTCATGGTGACAGATAAGAAAACTTACCAATTCCAAGAATATATTTTAAGATAAAGGATTACACCACCTGTCTTTATTTTTATGAACCAATGTTTAGAATGTTTGTCATTGTATACCAAATAATGTCACAGCTCAGTGGATTTACATTAAAAATGATTTGTATTGAATGAAAGATAAATAAAAGGAAAGAAGTTATAGAGAGGTAAATTCATCATGTTATACATTAGTACATCACCACGGATAGATGAATGTTATGTTACAATTAAGAGCGGTGTCTGTAGACACAGTGTGAAGTGAATTGCAGCGTATTTGATCAGATGCAGCAGTGTAATGACGACCGCACACTTCCTACAACCAGGACATCGTCCTATTAAATCTTAAACATTATTGCTAGGTGTCACTTAAAGTAATTGCATGCTCATTCACTGAGAAACAAAACGAATATATATATATATATATATATATATATATATATATATATATATATATATATATATATATATATATATTTGTATATATATATATATAAATAAATACATATATATATATATTTATATATATATATATTTATATATATATATATGTGTGTGTGTGTGTATTACGTTATATGCTTTATCATTATAGCAGCATACAAAATATATTATTAAAGAATATATTAATAAAGATTGTTAATGTCATTATCATATTTTCTTTTTAAGACAAACGATACAAGATGTGTCAGTAAAGCTTTTGTGAAACACAAATGCGCATGCGCAAAGAACCCCTAACAGTTGACTAAAATTGTTTATGACACATCAGTTTCGATGTATCATGCATTTTTAAAAAGGATTTTTTCAATTTATTCTACCATCGCGTGACGATGTCAAATGACTATAATCCTTATAATACTTTCGAATAACGAAGAAATTTGAGCAACTTTTTTGATTTATTTTCAATTGCTTTGTGCATGTTATTTCTACACGATATGAATGTGTCTGGGCCAAAAACTATAATTATAATTGTCTGCATAAATGATATTTTACCTTTTAAGTACATATATATATATATATACATATACATACATATACATACATATACATATATATACATACATATACATACATATACATACATACATATATACATATACATACATATACATATAAATTATGCAAGTCATTATTCTCTTTATAGCAATATTATTTTGAGTAATACGCGCTATATCTAATGAAAAGTTTGATCAAACTGCAAGTACTACTTTAAAGGCAAGCTAATTCGTTGTCTTTTTTGTTTAGTACCCTTTAAGCATCTGAGGCATATCAATCAAAGTGGCTGGGGCTTACTTAGTTTAAGACACAATCGATTCAGTAAGCTTCACACTATAGCGACAGAAAAGTTAATAGGAAAATCATACAACTGTTGTTATATCGATGAAATGTGTTCACAGTTCATTACAAGTTTGTCAAGGACAAATAGTGCTAAACATTCATCCTTGTGTATCATCCTTCTGTCTGTATTACGCTCAAATGAATATATGTTAATATATGTATATATAATATTGAGTAACTTAGGTAACAGAAACATTCATTTACTTATTAAAGGAGTGATGTACGTTCATGTCTTGAAAATAAAAATAGAAAATAATATATAACCTGTTCTCAAAATAAACTAAATATATATAAATATATAGGCGTAGAGAATACAAGAATGCTGAATACGTATACCAGATATAAAGTGTATTGTAATATATATATATATATATATATATATATAATATAATATAAATATATATTAATTCTCGTTAGATGATATTTCAGCCAGTGGTTGGTGAATATTTGTTACCTATATAATTAAATTTAATAATTAAAATAAAATAAAACTATACAATGCATGTCTATACCGGAACCAGTGATATGGACTTGAGTTGTCCTTTAAACTTATTGAGTCACGTTCTTTGCTAAGTATCTTGTGATAATTGTGTGGGTAGATTGAAATCCTTCAATGCACGGACATATCGAATGGAAAAGCGATATTGATACTATTATTTCTATGATGATTATTATTATTATTAGAACATATTGCATATCTGCACTTCGTTGCCCAATGCTTAATGAATGTTTCTTTTGGTATACGTCAACGGACAGCCTCTACGTGTCCGCTGTGAGATGTAATAGTTCACACACTACTTGAAATTACTCCGCCTCGGCGGAATGATCTCCGTTTTGTATAGTGTCGCAGCAATTTGGCTGATATTGGGATTATTAGGTTTCTATATCAGTTATGCTCCATGAACAGGCTAGCCTGCACGAGGCGAATCGCGAAGGGGCAAAATCATTATATAAATTGATAGTTGAACGTATGGATTTTATTTTAACCAGCGGATTTATCTCGTTGCTACAGTTTTAATTCATCCTTGTTCATTTCTGTTTTTTTATTGTTTTGTTTTTCTACTTTTGTTTGTTGGTTGGTCGTAGGTCGTTGTGTGTCGTTTTGTATAGTGTTCTGGTTTTGGTTCTGTTGGACAAAAGTTTCGAGAGGGGGAAAGTTCTAACTGATCGCTCTATACAGAACACTATGCGGACTCCCTTTATCTGATATTTTTAAGGTGAAGTGTTCTGGAGTAATTATTCAGCTGAAAGTTTCAAATGGAACTAACAATCTTGTCACCCAGCTTTTGGAATACAAACGGGATTAATACGACATGAATATTTTTGGCTTATTAATCTGAGATATTATATCCATTTCTTCCGCAAGGTAAGTAACATGTAGTAACAAAAGTTGCCATAGGCCTTTATACTTTATAAGACTAAATCACCCTATATCAAACTGAGTACATGTGTAAATTGTATTTACAGTTGGTGAATATCAGAAAATTGTGTTTGAACAGCTTTTGTCTATTTATTTCTTTTCCAAGAAATGTTAAAACATAAAACTAGGATGTCTGGACTATGTTTAATGTTGATTTATCCAGGTTAATAGAATTGTATTTATTTTAGTCTATTGTAATCACATCACCGCTGTATTTTGTCAGTTTCGATTTCGCATGCATATTTATATTTAAACAAATTTTAGAAGATATAATGTTAATATTGGTATGAAGCTATATACATGTACATGCGTGTAGTGCGTAAGCTGCAAAGGGTTAAAACAGAGCACGTTTGTAATTTAGCATTCGAACCTATGACAGGTGAGTAGGCTGGATCTTTCTCTCTCTCTTTCTTTCTGGAATTTTCTTGTGTTTTGCACGATTTAAGCAAAATTTGATAACAGTCTATCATTAGGCATGTTAAACCTTCTTCTCGTTACGTTAGTCTTGCGTTTAATATTTTGATGACGTTGTTTTCTGTTTTCTAAGAGACAAAACTTCGCAATTGTGGGTAAAGTAAAATTGATAGTGAATTATAAAATGGTCTCACTTTTAGCGGATATTAATAGAGATATTACAATCAATTGAAGTGACTAAACGGAGTTAATCAACAGACTGTACGATGACTGTGAATATTCAGTCCAATTAACGTTAAGTTTAAGTAAGTTTAAAAGTGCTAGTATGTAAACGTGCATCAATAAATATCACGAATATTAAAAAAAAACTGTCCCAAATTAAAGTCTATACCCTATAATTATCCTTTTTTTTCGACTGTTTTACTTTCAGTATCGCAATAAGAATAAGTGCACCCATTATTTGAAAAATCACAAAGGATTCATGCATGAGAGAGTGAAAGTGTATGACCAACAAGAAAATATAAATTTAGTTTTTTTTTCTTTCTTATTCTTCTTCGTCTCAAAAAATTGGTAATCTTGAAAATCATGAATGCAAATGAAAGCCTGGCTTTAATTTGTAATATTAAAAAAAAGCATAAAAACTGTCATTTTATTTGATATTTGTGTCCATATACTGTATACTGCTTTAAGTAACTTATGTGATGTCAAACCATGTCGATATAGATAAGTCACAGATTTTGATGAGTTTAGATCGGTAGTAGTAGGCAATAAATTTATGACAAGGGTAACACGTTAAATGCTACATTTGTTCACTTTAATATCCTTGCGTTCCTTTTCAATTTATATGAATATGATAATTATATTATTTTCATGGCTTCCGTATAATTACGTATGTATACGTATATATATATATATATATATATATATATATATATATATACATATATATATACATTACAATTTATATATATATATATATATATATATATATATATATTGTTTACTTGGAGGTAGACCGTACGTTAATGCTACAAACATTTTTTTGTTGTTTACTCCCTCTCGTTGGCCTCAACCTGTTTTGTGCGTTGTGTGTGGTGAGTGGCTACACGCGCGCTCTTATTAGCTTGTTAGTTATTTAACTTTTAAGTTCAGGAGGTATACGTATGCCTCCTATTGAACGGGCCAAGAAGGGTTAAATTTTAATAGATATTGGCGCTAAGAATGTACTCAAGCGTTTCCATGATTTGTCTTGTTTCAACTATAAGAGACAAACTAAATTACTCCTCTTGAGAAACAGTCATGGAAGATGAAGAGAAAATTCAGAGAGGGGAAATATTGATGATTTTTACTTTGTTTACTTCCTTCCTTCCCTTTCTTTTTCTTTGGAAGGAATTGAGTTATTCCACATAGGAAATCACCCCCCCCCCACCCTAACATAAATAATATAATAAAACATACAAACAGTTATTTTCCGAAAAAAATAATACTCAGTCATTTGTTTTTAAAGAAATAATGAAATGTGTTGTTGTTGTTTTTGTTATTATTATTATTATTATTATTATTATTATTATTATTATTATCTCATATTAATATTATTATTATTATTATCTCATATTATTATTATTATTATTATTATTATTATTATCTCATATTATTATTATTATTATTATTATTATTATCTCATATTATTATCTCATATTATTATCTCATATTATTTATCTCATACATAACATGTTAATATTTGTTTCCTTCTTTCACTCATGGGGAAAAATATAACTCTTTTTCTTTTTATATATCACATGAGTGGTCCAACTGTTTCGATGTCATCTTAGAGGGGGGGGGGTGGGGAGGGGGCACCCAAAGTTCTTAGCTTGATCAGTTTGTACCGTGAATAAGAGACAACCGTTAATCAGTATATAAACTGAAGTGTTTTATAACACCGTAACACATGTAAGACCTGTCAGCAGATGCTACTGTGGAAAACTTACTAACAGACGAATTTATTATTCAAAGGCTGTTTCAACTAACGACTGGTTAGGAGTCCAAACAACTATCCCTTTGATTGACTATGAAGTGTACCTTATAAAGATGGTTGAAATTGCAGTTTTTAATCGTTGTGCAGTAAAGTGACATCCACTTTCTGTTGAAATGTGGACGAAATCATTGGCGAAACCTTTTAGTGTAGTCTGGATTAATCCAGGCAATCATTATGCAAAGGATTTTGTGTTTATTATTTTCTGTTTGTTAAGTCCTTCTCAGTAGCAACTGGTTATAAATGTAACACAAAAACACAAGATAACAACACATATCAGTTTAACTGATGAACGGGTACTCCTCTTTGCCAGTTTAAATTGATAAAGCCATGAGAATTGGGTGAAAACAGGCAGAAATAAGATAATAAATATCTTTGTACTAAAGATTTTAATCTTACTTTGTAACATGCCAACCTTATATTATGTTATAAAAGTCTAGAGTAGAACGCGACGATATTATACTGGTCGATGACGTCACAATTAAGTCAAAGTACAGTGCCTTATTTAGTCTCCAGCTATGACGTAAGATGTATCTTGCGTAAACAAACCAATGTAATACACAAAGTAAAAGGACTCTTGTTTGAAAAGTATATCAAAACTCATTTTGGGGGGTATATTGATTTAGTGACATCAGAAAATATGATTTAGAAAAAGTTTAATCGAAATTAACCGTTGGAAATTTTTACTTGTAATTTATCTTGTGGTTGCCATGGATTTACACTAGCTTTGTAAGGCGCCCCACTTTTGAATGAACAGAAGAACAAAAAACCCTACCTAATTGATAGTATATCCTCTTCTAAACTTCTTGTACACATTGGTGTCGAGTGCTCGGATCAACCCGGGGAGAGTCATGCCAGTCACGTGACACGGTTTTTCATAAAGTGTTTGAAAATGAAAATGCATTTCAGATTACCTCATATTTCACTTGACACTTAATTGACCCCGGTCCCCCGGGGCTACAACCCCATCTGACTCCACTACTTCACCCCTCCCGTAAGGACTGGTATAGCTCCAATACGTTTTAATCATGTCTATAAAATTGAAGTGTGTGTTGTTCGTTCTTATTCTGATTACTCAAAAAAAAAAACGTTTTTTATTGTTATCCTGACTGCTACCTATTCAGTGCCCTCTGCAACAGAACACTCTTAGAAACGAGTAAAAATTCACTCTCTGAGAGTGGTAACACTTTCAGGAGTGATTTTCAATCTTACCGAAGATTGATTACATTCTTCCGAGAAAGAGATTTTCAAACTTATCGAAGATTAATTTCACTCTTATCAAGAGTTTTGAATAAACGCTCTTTCGAGGAATTAACTTTCAATCTAACTATTGCTTGATTTTCATGTTTATTTCAATATTAAACTATTGCGCTGTTCTAAAATTCATTAGACATAGCGTTGCAAAAATTCACTCCAAGGAAAAACTAACTTGAAGAGAAATTAAGACTTCTGTCTTTGGAGCAATTTGTGGGCAGTTTTCTTGTCTCTCTGGACCATAACTAAATATCAATATTCAGTTTTGAAATGGATTATTGTGAAGCTACAAATCTTTTTTCCAATATTAGAAATATATCTTTCATCAATCTGTTTCTGTCTTGGGCGTGATATCGCTTATATAAAGCATATATATGAATTATGTATAGACATATTTTAAATCAAAACCCAATGGGGTTCTTTAATATGACAGATTTCATATAAATCATATTTTTACAGTGGAAACCGTTTGCACACAAATCAGAAATGTGAGCTACTGATTTCATATTATTTACTGTCCAAATTAAGAGGAATATGTGCTAATGGAGAAAACGATAAAAATGTCACAAAAAAATTTGGCAATAGTTTCTATCTACGAAGAAAGTTGATTTATGTCATATCATAGATCGAATGAAATTTGTAGCTCTAATTTAATATAAAGCGGTTTGCGTTTCAACTTTTCCCTAACGAGCACCCATTAGTGGTAACCAATACGTCACAATTTTTCATACATATAATTTATTGCTATAACTGACTATATATTGTCATTGCTATACAGGTAAATTATATCAAATTTACCATTTAGTTTCAATGTTATATATATATATATATATATATATATATATATATATATATATATATACACACACACATATATATATATATATATATATATATATATATATATATATATGTGTGTGTGTGTGTGTGTATATATATATATATATATATATATATATATATATATATATATATATATATATATATATACACACACACACACACATATATATATATATATATATATATATATATATATATATATATATATATATATATATATGTGTGTGTGTGTGTGTGTATATATATATATATATATATATATATATATGTTGATACTAGATGAGACTAGTGGAACACTAGTAGTTGTAACTCGGAGTTTCACGCTTTATTGCGATCTTCAGACAACTGGTAGCTTCAAGTTATGCTCTATGAATATATAGGACCCTCGTCGGAATTACCGGGGATTATGCGGTTGTTGGTGTATTGTTCTGCCGGTGTATTCTCTTTTGCGTCCGTTCTGTTGGTGGGTTTGTAAGACTTTCTTCGGTGTTCGGCTGTAGGTGTATTCTCTTTTGCGTCCGGTCTGTTGTTGGGGTTTTTTGCCTTCCATCGGTGCTCGCTCCTTAGTTGAGTGTGGTTCTCTTGACGGTGTTTGGTGGTTGGGCTGGAGTTGTTTATGTAGAATTTGTTTTCGTGGCGACATTTCGATATGAGCTCTGGGCGTTTGTTCAGGAGGAAAAGGTGTATAAATAGCGTAATGATTTCGTGTGTACTTAAATGCAATTAGATAATTCTTTCTAATTGTATCAATTGAAATTTTAATCAACTTGTGTCAACGAATGGTATTTGGCAGTTTTCTATATATTGCCCCCCCCCCCACCCCCCCCCCCCTCCGCCGCACAATACCCCCAACCCCTAATTATTTTTGCATCCTCATGCCATATTTTTAAGGACATTTGTCCTTCATTACAGATATTTATTTTCATTTAATACATTTCTTTTTTACAACAATGAGAATAAATTTTCTGAATATGTGAATGTAAGTAAAAACGTGTAAAATCACTCGTGGTTTTCGGAAAAAAGGTGATTTTGATAAAGAGGAAAGTGAAAATTAAAGAAATGAAATTCAATAAAGAGTTCTTTTGAATGAAAGGAACGAGAAAATAAGAAAACCAGTCAAACCAACATTCTTTAGACAATTTAATTATTAAAAATTTATTTATTACCTCCTTTTTTGGGTATAAATGTTTGATAATTGTCACTGTATAAGCGATTCTTAAGAGCGTATGTCCTAAATGGCATTACCACAAAAGTCCACCATATTTTTCTTAAGTTATGAACTATTCTTCTAGTAAAACTTAATAAACACAGTCATGCATCAACCACTGTATCTTAGATAAGCATCAATTGAGATCGCGTTTTTCCAATTATAGTTGAAAACGCGATTAGTACATTCAATAACATTGTAGGCGCACATATGTGTTTACCATATTTACCAACATAGGAACGTTCCTTTAATGAGACAAACGGTTGGTAATATTAACTTATATTTTGTCATTCTTGTGTCAAACTGTACAAACTTCTTTCTCTTTTTTCCGATTCTTCTTCTTCTCCATCTTCTTCGTCTTCAAAACCTCAGTTAATAATTTTATTAGCGTTCATGAAGGTCTCTAAACTCCAAACTAAGTTGAAATTTATTTATGATAAAGGCCAGTTCTTCAACGCTATAGCGGGAAACCACTAAGCCGCTATCAAGGCTAAGGACGTGATCCTGGAATCTTTGCTAATGAAATTAACAGGGGTTTCTGTAACCTTGCTTACAAATAGAGGAACAGAGAAAGAAAATGATTCAGCTAATAAAATTAATTACCAAACATAAAAAAAAATGCAAAATATGATATCGGAACTCACACGTAGCGATATAGTTATAGTATAAAACAATGCCACCAATGTAAACTCAGGGGTATGCACTACTCGATTTTGGAGTGGGAAATAAAACGAGAGAAATATCTTAGGGATGGCCTTTATGGTTGTCAGTATTCATTTTATGCGTTGTTGCGAGAAGGCCACAGGTGTGGAAAGTGCGTGTTGTACAGATGGTGTGTTTTGCATCACGTGCTGAGGGAATGATGGGGGTTGACCGTGTGACATAAGAACAAACATCGGCAGGCGTATACAACCCTGTATATCTGCACTTGCGCTTGTGATATATATATAGATATATATAGGCAAAAAAAAATACCCCACTCTTTCCGTATGCCGCTATGACTACAGAACAAATGTATAGCAAGCGGCTGAATTGGTTTTTATAATCGTACACATTTTTGTTGTTGTTGATTTTACAATTTTTATTGCATCACGTGTTAAACGAATAATGCATAGATCACTCAGATATGCTGTAGTAAGAAAATAAAAATAATTGTAATCTAATACATTGTGTTGAGTTTTGAATATCAATTCTTACACGCTGTAAGTGATATATTATATTGATATTAATGAACGTTGACAAAGGCTGTACTCGTATCAAAGACACAGTACACATTATATAGATCGCTCATAAAGGTTTAAGTCAGGATCATGCGCAGTAGGCCTAGCTATTCACTTTCAATGGGTGACGTGTACTTCACTTGACGTAGGACCGACATGACCACATGGTTACAATCTTAATGTAAGGGGGACTTGATCAAGTTGTTTGGTTTTCTTGCCCAAGCTCTATCTTGGGTGACATTCTCTTAGGAGGTATCGTATACCACCGTGACGCACCACCGTAACAACGTCATGGTCACGTGGTTACAGTCTCCATGAATAAAAGGGGACACATATGGTTGAGTGTGGATCAACAGAGTTGTTTGGTCGTTAGTGCAACATTTCTTTCTTTATAAAGCAGAATGTCATTAAAATGGTTTCCTCTTGGATTGGTTCTGTAATTCCAACTTTACCAATGAGAGTTGTGCTTACATATTTGTTTACCCAGTGCCAACAGAGTAATGTGGTGTATTGACCTGTATTCATACCATGTTATATGCATGTGAATGATGACTTAAGCTATTAAGCTAAAATAAGATGTGATGAGATTCCGATATTTGGATGAATGCATACCAAACACACAAACTTGCTGCTACATTAATGTATGGAACATTGCGTCTGCCTTGCTTAATATGTTGCACAAGCAGAGAATCGTTACATTAAACACAATTATAGGCCTTTGTCTATACCTCGCTGGGTTTTGCTATGTTGAATGTCACTATACTTTCAAATCTTCTTTTGTTGTTGATAAATTGGCTTGTCACCGTAGCAGACCGCGATCGTGAGCATTCATGGATCTGGGATATTTAACGTAAAAAATTTGTATTTAAAAAACATGACTTTGTATTAAAATGCTGCACATATATATAAATATATGGATTTACATATAAATATATGGATTTATATATATATATATATATATATATATATATATATATAGATATTAATATGTATAAATATATATATATATATATATATATATATATATATATATACATATATAAATATATAAATATAGATATATACGGGTGCGTTGTGTGTGCGCGAACTGGTTTTGTATTCTGACCGAGGACTTGAACAAAGGAAAAGCAAGTGAGGACCTCATACGTCATTTCAAAAAAATTACCACGTCCTCAGAAGATTTTGTTGTTTAAAGATATTGTTGAGATTTGGGTAAACGTTAACTTGAATAAGTGAAAGTAAAACAATGTGCGTGTGCGATGTGATTTTCGTGGAATCATTGCACGTAGTACTATTATTATTTACTAGTTATAATCAATTTTCAATCCTTATCGAAAACTTACAGGGAGATAAATCAGTTGCCCTCATCTTTACATGCAGATACCTATGGCGTATATACGCAACGTATACGATTGAACGATGGATTTACAATAAACGTACCAAAAGCTAGAACATATGCATGTTTCATCGCTGTTGTCACGCTCCAGTGACGACGTTTGCCACAAATTGTTTTTACACACATTATATTATTTAGCTACACAATAATCTCGCTGGCGGGCATTCACTCGCAGTGACAGCTCAGACATAGTGTAGGCCTATAGGCGATATCCTCGCACACAGAGATTGAATACGTATGTATTGTGTATACATGTATGTTATGGTGTATGAACGGTTGTAAGTATTATTGTAATTAATCGAAATAAGATAATCCACTAGATTTGCTCCAGGGTGAAGAATTATATGCAAATATTTGATGAACTTCATTCCAGATTCAAAATTATATTCATCCATCCATACAGGTAGATAGCTAGCTATATCCAGCTATCTATCTAATTTTCTAGCTAGATACTATACTTAACTAGATATCGATATAACTATATATAGCTATCTATGTATGTAGCTAGCTGTATATCCAACTATAGATATATATCTAGCTAGATCTAGCTATCTATGTATCTAGCTACTAGATTAATCCATATATCTATCTATCTGTCTATCGATTCTTTGTATCTGCTATTAGACAATACATTATTCTTTCTTAGTCATAATAGTAATAATAGTATTGCACGTAGATCCGCAAAATCGTTCGCCTTGACTTGTTCGTCTCAATGCATTTGGCATTGAAGCAATGAAGCCCAAGTATGCCGCCGACCATTAGGTTTCAAACATGTTTGAAGAATTTTTCAGCTACATGCTTCCAATTGAATCAAGCTTTCAATAATTGCCTTGCGGCTTTGTTATTGTAATAGCTTCGTTCTTCTCTGTTCGCCAGGAAAACTACAGAGGTTTGGGGATAGTCATGTTCAACGGTGCGTATTGCCCACGAAAAAGTGAAATAAAACAGATGAGTGGTAGCTATTTGCATATGTTCAATCTTGCATGCCCTAAAGATAAGATACATTTAACAGCTTGATTAAAGGAGGGGGAGGAGGAAGAGGATCATATAGTTGTTTTATCTCAACTTAAAGGGGTACTTCGAAGAAGCTAATTGATAGTAGAAACTTTGAAAGGTTGTATTGATGCGAGGAATTTGTCAACAAGTGGTCTTGATTTGAAAAGGTCGAAATAAATTGCAATATCGTGTAGAGATCAACAATTGAATTGGATTTCAAATTATGTGGCACATTATTTGCTTTTCCTTAATATTTTAAATTTAATATCCGTCTTGAGAGCTCAATGTAAAAAGGAATCATTCTGCATTAGTAAACCATAGCTAATGTCGAATATCACAATTATAAACTTAGTATTGCTGTTATTGTTGTTGTTGTTGCGTGTGCCCGTGTATGTGTATGCGTATATATTCATAATTATATATATAGGCCTATATATATATATATATATATATATATATAAATAATTATATATATATAAATAATTATATATATATAAATAATTATATATATATATATATAAATAATTATATATATATATATATAAATAATTATATATATACAAATATATATATATATGCATATATATATATATATACATATTCATATATATGCGTGTGCGGTGTGGGTGTGTGTGTGTGTGATGGTGTGTAAGTACGTATTTGGCTGTCATGGTTGTGACATCAAGATTATTGCGTTAAATGATAAACCAAACAACCAAACCTCTGTACTTTTCTTTGATAAAGACATTGACATACCTGACCGGGTTACCTGCTACTTAAGTCACCGGAACTCAGTACCAGGCACAACGACATAAAGCAAATATATCATTTTTGCTGCTTAATAAACACAAAATGAAACATTTGTGGGACACAAACTTTTCTGTATTGTATTTTCCATATCATATTTACCGTATGGTACATGGTATTGCTATTAACGAGTAAGTCATCATTAATACGGTGTTATATTATTAGTAGATTAATGTTGACAATCGCATTTATGATCTCCTAGTTATATCGAAAATGTATCCAATTATGTGTGAACATTATTACATGGTCTGATCAGAGTGACACAACGTGCGCAACCCAATGCTTAGTGAATATTAAAACACTTCTTCTCCGTCTAAGGGGAGCAAGTGTCACGTTTTGCTAATGTCCGATAATAAATCATTAATACTGATAGATAATGTGCTCCTGCCGATATCACTATACACTACAGCTTCTATATGTTCAGACCGCCTATCAGAGTTCATATACCTACCAACAACAATAAAACACTTTCGAAAGCAATATTTCTTCTCGAAAATCTGCCGGATATTTTTCTTCCCTATCCAAAGCGTTGCTTCGTCGTCACCATTGGGGTGCTGTTCTTTTTTTTTCTCGCACCATGCCTGTGAGATTGGGAGATACTCTGCTATAAGAAATTATGTGGAAAAGATAAACACCTTTAGTAAAGTTGATGATTTTGACGAGTTTACAAGCTTCAGGATGTGTTAATTGGCGATTTCGGGATTCAGCGTTTCACATGTAAGGGATCTGGCATTTACTTTTTAATGGTATGCGTAATCAATAATAAATATATATGTATATATATATATATATATATATATATATATATATATATATATATATATATATACATATACATATATATATATATATATATATATATATATATATATATATATATATATTATGATTATTATGTCTCACAATTTGAACGCCATTTGCGTTAATAGCAAGTTTATTTTCTGAGATCTTTTTAAAGATGTTTCAAACAAGGGGGTTTAGATCTTCATTTGTTTCAAAACGTCTTTACGGATTGTGGTATCGATACTTAGTGACTTTTGGGTCATTTTCTTCTAACACTATTTATTGCCGAGAGGAATAACTAAATACCTACTGCCGGTATGGAACAATGCGCACTAGTAAGACAAGCATAGGCGTGAATATCTAGGGTTTCAATTCTGTCAGAATTGTGTTAAATTTGAAGAAAAGAAACACGACCAACTAAATTTAATAAATATGTTAATTATCCATCCACTTCAAAGCAGTAAAATGATTGATAACTTCTTCTTTGGAAGACTTTGAATCCCAAAAACGTTAGTCATTATTTTAATTTCCATTTAACCATTAATTCACATGTGTTAATATTTATTTCCTTGTTTTACTCATGTTGAAAAATAGAACTCATTTTTTAGATATTTCACATGAGTTATGCAACTGAGTCGATGTCATCGTAGAGGGGGGGGGGCAGGGGAGGGACACCCAATGTACATGGCTTGATCAGTTTGTACTGTGAATAAGAGGCAACCGTTAATCAGTATCAAATGAAGTGTGTTATAACATCGTAACACATGTTAGACCTGCCAGCAGATGCTACTGTGGAAAACTTACTAACAGACGAATTTATTATTCAAAACCTGTTTCAACTAATGCCTGGTTATGAGTCTAAACAACTGTCCCTATCTTTGACCAGTAAGTATACCTTACTCTAATATGATAGTTTCAGTACCGGTCCCTATGCGTTGTGGTTATATGTCTCTGTTGATCATCTGACCAGCAAACATACTAAAAAGGAAGTGATGAACGTTTTGGACTTTAGGAACAAACCCTTTAAAGTCCCAGACAAATAATATTCTTAAAACAGCCACTACACTAAACACCGCTAAGTTGGCGTAGAAGTCTATTTAATAATGATATGCTTGCACTGTTTTGATATTGTTGATATATATATATATATATAGGTTTACCTGTGAACTCTGCAGTATTATGCACAAAGCCACATATAAGATATACATCTAGTAGAACTTATATCAATATCAAGTTAAGCTGTGATATAGATTGTGAATTCAAACTTTTCATAAACAAAACTTCCTCTTTAATATGTGGTGATAAAACCAGCATAAATAATGCTTTTGATTCCCAAATGGCATATGTACTAAATAGTGTAACAGCAGTTATGTGGGTATGGTATTACAATACCGTACGTTTAAACTAAAAACCTCACCGAACTATATCCAACAAGAACCGTTATCTTAATACCGGTATGTATGTCGGAACACCTACAAGAAAACCTCGAAGGATTATTTTAGTTCGAGAAAATCAAACGGCGTGTATTATATCGATATTGACACTGTTAAAATTAGCTAATGTAAAATAAAAAAATAAAAAAATCTTCCTAAATGGATTATGAAACGTCCGTAGGAACCGCTAAGATGCGTTATTTAGAAACATCAATAGCGTCCAATGACTCCGGGGAAGTTAAAACTAAACTGGTGGATAATATATCGGACTATAGTGTTGGAGACGATGATGGCTCTTTCTTTAGAGACGGAAGTCCAGAGACGTACGAAATGCAATCCTTGCCCGACGTAAGTTCCTCCATTTTTATCTACCCGATACTCATAGCTAGTACAGTAACTATACTGTTCATGTTCCACAACCGTGCATCAGTGACTATACTGCGCTGTGTTCGCAACACGGTAACATGTGTACAGTTGGCACAGTAATTACTGGAAAGCTGTTACACGTTGAACTACGAGTCCGACAGGTGAAAATTTGCAGTAATTAAAAAAAAATAATTAAAAAAAAAAATTAATTTTTTAAAATTTAAAATTTTAATGATTAAATTATAATTTTGTAAATTTTAAATTTGCAGTTAGACAAAAAATGGAGTAATTACTGTGCCACCTGTAACACATGTTACCGTCTTACGAACACAGCGCAGTAGTTACTGATGCACGGTTGTGGAACATGAACAGTAGTTACTGTATAGCTATGAGTATATTTGGCTGTTTTATTTCATTTTTTTTTTTTGACATCCAAAATTTGGCCCTGGTGTTTGCATTCAATTAAAGTACTACGGACACCTAGCCAATTTTCAGTATATATATACATTCAATATAATTGGTGTGTTTCATAATCTCATTCAAAGTCAGTTGAAATATTTTGAGAAGCTCTTTTCGTTTTCAAGATAAACACTTTTGAAGTTTTTGATAAATCTGGTAAACTCATTAAATATCTGCAAATTATGACGTGGAGTGCTGCGCTCATCAAAATGTCTTATTTTCGCCCCTTATAAGTTAACCTCTCATAACAAGCCCACATAAAATCATTTGAATAAATGTGACGGTCCTCTTTTCGAAGGAGATATTAAATTATTTCAAACAATCGCCTCAGGCCACAAACCTGTGTTCAAGTGTCGTTGAAAACAAAGGTTGTGAAAACAAGGGGATAACATACCAGAAAATTAGGCAGTCACTCCCTTTACATCATCAATGTGTATAATAAGGTCATGTGTATTCATAAATATAATTGAGTAAAAGATTTCTAAAATGGGTTTTGATCTAAGCTGAATCTATTTCCATAATTTCTAAAGTAGAAAACCCCGAATTTTTAAAGACGTCTCGATTTTCTTTATTGTAATGACTAGGGTAATATTATTATTTTTTAATCATATTTTTTAATAGAAATACGCTTCGATCCTTTTACGAAGTTACTTTATACTTAAAAATATGATTGCATTTGATAAAAGCAACAACAGATATGTTTCATTTTGAAAAACTTTACAAAATTCGGTGAACCAATTTGATCCGATTGAAATATCGATGAAGCCGAAATAAACCATCAGTTTATATATGCATACATCATATAGCTTTGTTGCATAGACAAATGTTTGCGTTAGGTTTAACATTGGTAACGAAATATGTAACATGTTAGAATTAGTTGTAGGTGTGACTTTTCATTGAGCAAGCTGACAATAATCGATAAGCTCTTTTTTGTTGTATTTTGTTTTTCGGTGGTATTTTGTACAAAAACCGCCCAAGATGAAGTTACTTTATGACACATAAAACCGTTCAAGACATTCTCGCAAAATTCTACAAAGGGCTGACGAAATTCATTCATGCGCACTAACACGACGTGTGTAGCTGCTTATCATGCCAAATCAAATGCACGAAAACAGAGTGTCTCTCATTAGACACACACACATATAAAATATCCAAATTTGTTCTATAAATGGCGATTACTTAGTTTAAGACTGCGCAGCTGTAAGTCGACTGTAAAAATTATATCAAGTTATGACTGAGTTTTCTATGAATGAACAGTTATAAGGGTATTAAACAATATGGCTATACTGTTTTTCAAAATATCTATAATTACATTCAAACAATTATTACCTTGGAAGTGGCTCTTCAGCTGATTGGAACTCTAGTCCAATCAGAAAGCATATGGATTGTTGTGACTAAGGTGTAAACTTTATCAGCTCCTGATTACCCCCCCCCCTCTCCCCCTGCTCCCTTCCCCTCCTCCCTCCCCCTCCTCCCTTCCCATGTACCGTATTTTCCATCGCCTCTCCTCTGTTTTCATTTGATAAAGTCATCATAATCACTCATATATACATCATAATAGTTTCCCCCGAAAAACACACACAAACGTTATACTCTCGTTACTTATTTGACGAGAATTTAACCCTTATTCAAACAATTTTTGGGGCATCTCCATTGTTTTATGTCACAGTGGATCTTCTTTATTGTGTATAACGATCAAATATGAGCATGACAGCAACGAAATATCTGTTCTAAATAAGGATTTGAATTAGGTTAATTGCTAGTACACTTTCAGGAGCAGGAGGCAGGTGTTTAACACTCGAAGGCAAACCTACTCTTTCGGTCGACCGTGAGTAACAGAATAAAAGTGTGGCGGATTTTATGAATTTTAAGAAAATTTACTTCATCTATAACGCATCTGCCCGTTTCTTACATATCCATATGTAGTTGTGGTATAGTTGATTCCACTCCCCCGTATTACAGGCTCCTTGCCACTGTTGCGCCAGGGGTTCTTTTGAACCGTAAAATTTTAATAAGTTGTAGAGGATGGATTTTGTTGGCCAATAAAGTTTTATCTCACTTCAATGACATCATCAACAACGTATATATCCACTCAGATGATTTCTGTTGTTGTTGCTGTATTCCATCATGTAGGGGATATTGTTTTGTTTAATGCATTGTTAGATAATCGATCGAAGGATGTCACCATTCATTTATATATTTGATTGTCTCCTATCTAACGGGCAGAGTCTGTTCTCACGGTTTTCATGTTAGCAATAGCCTCTTTAACCTCTCCCATAATGTAATCATTTTAGGAAGTTTTCTAGACTAATCATAAATAGTTCAACGATTCATAGGATAAGGAAACCTTTTAAAGGCAAAATTGTCTTTAGAATTTTGCAATAGAGAAATACTATGTGCAGTAAGGTATGTAACATTCTATTTCCGTGTTTGTTTGAGGGTGTGGGGTGGGGTGAGAGGGGGGGTGTGGGCTCTTAAATAGTTTGTATATTTGGCCACTTTTAGTATGATTCCCATCAACTATTAAGGCAACACGTAGTGCTATTCATTTGGTAGCAGAATTTTCACTATATCCTATTTGCAATTTTGACTATCTTTTCTTGTCCATAAAGTTCATCACTATATTATTGGCTCTTGCAAATGTGTTCAAATAACTAAAACATTTATTGCACATTCTCTCTGAATTTGTGACCCGTCAAGTTAACCTCCGTTATGGAATTAAGAACATAGATAATATGACTTTCGGTTAGAAAGAATGATCTTTGGTTATCAATGAAATGCTTCTTAAAGTTTAACCCTGCGTGACCATTATTTCATCTTTCTAGCAGATTAGAAAGTTATACTTGTAATTGCTGATGGATATTCTTCCATTTGTTTTTTTATGACACGTCATGCATTTATACATTGCTCATTGTGTGAAAACTGTATTAAAAAATAACAATTTAGAAGAATGGAGAAAAACCTAATTGCTATGTTTGAAAAACCATCTCCATGACGTCATCGTTAATATTGATATCTATTGAAAGTCACGTGGGAAGTAAACGTAACACTGACTGCGAATTAATATGACAGATTTTTTATCAAATATATCTAATTTAAGGAAACCCGATCCTGTAGAATTGTTAATGTTTTCAATCTTGCGTAGAGTGGTCGATGATTCTAGACAGTTGAATTAAATATTAATAACTTTATTGAATATTCTGTTGAAAAAAAAGGAAGAGTGGAATAGAAAAAGACATGCTTACCTATTTTATATAGCATGTGGTCATCGCTCGATAAATTTTAGAAAGTATAAAGCAAATAAAAAGTATTGCAAAAATATATTCTCTTTATAAAACGTCACCCAGAAGTAAATATATTTCCAGCTGTCTTCATGTTCGTAAACTAAGAGCGACCTTTTACGAACTCCAATTAAACTATGAAAACATACGATTTTCCGCAACCACTTTTTACTTTCTTTTTTTTTGTATAAATTTTTCTCGTTACAAATCCATATCTGGGTCTGGTTCAACCATTGTAAAATTATTGCCGAGACGAAACAACCTGCTTATCTTTAAAGTTTTCTATCTGAACAAAAAATAAGAAGAATTTAATTAAAGGCAGAAATTTTAGAGCTGAAGATAAGATTCGTGATTTCTCTAACCATACAATTAAAAAGCCTTGGACGATCCTTCCAGAATTGTTCTCTAACGATAATATTCCAATTCAAACGTTATGAGATTATTGCAACAGAATCTCCCGAGGGGATCATACATCGGTGTTTTTAAGTGAGCTTGAAAATTGATCATTTTATAGAGTTATCTTTTTGTCTTGAATATCACCGGGATGCTTTTAAGCTGCTGATATATATTTTTTTGGAGGGGGGGGGGGGGGGTAGACAAGAACTTGACCAGATAAGAAAAACTGAAAAATTAAAATTAAAATAGATAAGTGAAAAGTAGAGATACATATTTAACCACCGTGAAAATATCATGCTCAGTATGTTTATGTATGTATAAATGTATTAAATATATATATATAATATTTACTTATATCATGTGGTGGATATAGGTTTTGTGAATATTATAATGACATAAAACATGATAAATTAGAACAATGAATAATATTGTTGTACTGTAATGGTCCACAGATTAGAATCATTGATATCACTATCTAATTTTTCTAATTTAATTTGTTCGATATGTTAATGAAAATCTTTCAGAAAACGACTGGTCAACTGATCATTATTTAAAGTTATGTGCAGCCTTTTTAAGCAATTCGGAATTCAATTTGTAATCGCTTTCCACTCACATAGACAACAATAGTTCATTACTTTTGTATAAGGACGCATATTGAATTTATTCCTTCCCCGTTACAAGATTGGGAAAGGGCTGATGTTATGCGTAATCGTTTGTTAACAATGCGTGTGTTCACCTTGAGCTTAGAATATATGCTAGAAGCTAATATAGATAGTACGATAACACAAGGCACGTAGGCTAACAGATAAATTCTCAGGTGCCCATTAATTAAGTGACTTCATATGTAATAGGTTACAGTGAAGGGGAATATCAGTAAGAAACAGCCATATGCTTCTCATATGATAGTATGTACTAACTCCTATGTGTATGAGAAAGTATACGAAGTGCAAGAGAGTATACGTCACGTAACAGCTGTACTTCTCGTATGATGTTATGTGCATACTCTTTATGTGAGAGAGTATACGAAGTGCAAGAGAGTATACGTCACGCAACAGCTATACTTCTCGTATGATGTTATGTGCATACTTTGTTTGTGAGAGAGTATATGAAGTGCAAAAGAGTATACGTCCAGTAACAGCTGTACTTCTCGTATAATGTTATGTGCATACTTTGTATGTTAGAGAGTATATGAAGTGCAAGAGAGTATACGTCACGTAACAGCTGTACTTCTCGTATGGTGCTATGTGCATACTTTGTATGTTAGAGAGTATATGAAGTGCAAGAGAAAATACGTCACGTGACAGCTGTGCTTCTCTTATGATAGAATGTGGCTACTTTGTAGGGTATTAAATTAAACGTAGCACAAGCTCATAAATTAATGTGACAGATGTACTCTTCTTATAGTCTCAGTATGTGACTACGTTTGTATGTAAAAGGTCACATGATTGAACATTAGCCACAAGATAACGTATACATACTCGTGGTCGACCTACATTGAAACCTTGCCACAATTAGATCAATATTTTAACTAGGATATAATACATCATGACTCGGCCAGCAAAGACATATCTCTCTCCCAATGTTGTTTTCCTTCGTTGTTAGTGTCTCCGCAAGAACCCCTTATAGTGTAAACGATCTAGATACTTTGTATGTTATTCTTGTTAAAAGCAATTGCGTCTGATGAAATGAATCATATCGTTCAATACTTGATAGATGAACGGTACAAGAAGACAAAACAAACATAGAAGTTAGAAGAAGATGAAGAAAGCGATTTAAATTATACTTAGATATGTTCACGAATCATCGTGTCTCCTGAGATTATGGAGAGATTATATTTGTCTCCGTCCGGTTTTTTTTTATCTAGCCTTCTTCAATTATTGGAACTTCAAGGTAAAAGAATGATATAAATGTGTTGATTGAAGGTTGTTGTTCGCGTGTCATTCCTGAATGTATACATAAAAATTAGGTATCGGTGGACGGAAATTCTCATAAAAATTGGTTATATAATTGATGCCAACTTACATCATAACAAACGAGTCAAAGGTCATACTTTTCAAACCGTTGTATGTTCTTCAAACTATTATTCGCACAGACGTGGAGAGGTTTAGGCCCGATGCCTCAGTGAGAGAAATACATTGAGTGACTGTAGTGGATGACACAGATGGTAGATACACCATTAGTATATTCTACTATATTTGATACCAGTACTTTTGATGAAAGTTTAACCATATATACGGTGTTAGGAACACAATACTTGAGTTATACATTTTGCGTTCTTGTTTACTTAACGAGAGAGAGAGGGGAAAATGTTATCAAACTGCTTATCTACTGCAAAAGGTCTGTGTAGGATAAATGTATGTATTAAAATTATAAGGCGTGACGTTTCAGTCCTATCAAGGTCTTCGTCAGAAGCAAACGAAAACAGACGATATGGACATATGTAAGATAGACACATGGATAGACAAGACTAATTAAAACACTGACGGTTGAATCAAGTCAAATGACACAAAAGAAAGTGCAGTGCGGATATGAACAGGCGGGTTATGAAAGGGCAACGGGGGATGGAATGGTTATACATGGCAACTCTGGGTATTATTCCTCAAAACATATTTATGCTTTCTCAATATGTCTCCCGATATGCCTGCTATCCTGGAAGATTTATCGCACCATGCATATACTGTTGTTTGTGAGACGTTCAGGGTCTTTCGTTTCTGTCATGGTGGTGTGCGGTGTGGTGAAATTAAAGCTTTATCATTCACTTGTTCATATGTAGGAAGAGGTTAGACAGAACTTTTTCCAAATCTAGAAACGACACCAGTTCTTCTCTTTTATATGTTAAGTGTAACGGTCTTTTCTATATTGACAAGACGGCAAGTCCTTTGATGAGTCCTGTCGGAAGGAAAAAATGAGGTTGACTTTTTCCTGAGGGGATGAAAAGTCTACGTTATTGATTTCACTGATCTCGGCTCGTGTGTAATATGCTTCATTGATAGCACTGTACTTAGCTTACTATAGACTGTAATGTAACCTATTTCAAGACCAGCTGGTCGAGTATGCAACGTTATTACTCAACTATATACATATACTGAGGAGACGAAATATGAGTGAAACAGAAATGAGTTGTATATATGTATACGTATACGTATATGTATACGTATATGTATACGTATATGTGTGTGTATACGTTTATGTATATGTATACGTATACGTATATGTATACGTATATGTGTGTGTATACGTATATGTATATGTATACGTATACGTGTATGTATACGTATATGTGTGTGTATACGTATATGTATACGTATGTATATGTATACAAATATGTTTATATGTTTATATATGTATATATGTATATATATATATATACGTTTATATGTATATGTATATATGTATAAATATACACAGGCATACATGTAGGTATATTTGTATATGTGTATAGGTATTGCATATATGTATAGGTATATAAGTGTATATGTGTATATATAGGCATATATAGGTATGCATGTATGTAGGTATATTTGTATATGTATATAGGTCGTGTATCTATTTATATATGTATACATGTATATGTGTTTATAGAGGTATATATACGTATACAGGCATATATGTTTACAAGTATATATGTATGTAGGTATATTTGCATATGTTTATAGGTAGGTATATATGTATATATAGGTAAACATGTATACATGTATATGTGTGTATATGTATATAGGTATACATGTGTACCTGTATATGTGTGTACATGTACATTTGTATATAGGTATATATGTGTACATGTATATGTGTATATATAGGTATATGTATATATATATATATATATATATATATATATGTGTATGTGTATATGTGTACATGCATATGTGTATATATATATATATATATATAGGTATGTATATGTATATATGTATGGATTATAGGATTCAGCGTTGAATTTCCAAGTTCACTGGACAAGACAATACTTCCTCGCATTTCGTAAAGTCTAATGTAATAAACAAACATTGATATCTTTCATTTCACTTCCTGAGAATTCTTTAGTCTTGAGAAGCGAAAGCAGGCAATAAAGGCAATTTTTTGGAGTATAGATGGTTTAACAATAGTTACCGCAGTAGACTAAATAACATGTATTGTTTCAGTCCAATGAGTTCTCTAGTCTTTTATCATGAATTCCGCAAAACAACTATGTTTCTTATTATCACATGTCACATTACAGCTTGATAATGTGAGAACCGCTTGTTTGATTCTAACAGTCACGTGAGTCAAACCATGAAGAAATGGAAAATATTTTTAAAATCGTAACCATGTTTAAAGTATATAAACCGTGAAGCTACAAATGACAAATGTGACTCATTATAACAACCGGTGTATACTCTCTACTTCTCATGGATAGGTTAGAATGTAAGAGAATAGTTAACGGTTAGTAATATATATTATATAATAACAGCTGGATGACCAATATCATGGATAGGTTAGAATGTAAGAGAATAGTTAATGGTTAGTACTATGTATTATATTATAACAGCTGAATGATCAATATCATGGATAGGTTAGAATGTAAGAGAATAGTTAATGGTTAGTAATATATATTATATAATAACAGCTGGATGATCAATATCATGGATAGGTTAGAATGTAAGAGAATAGTTAACGGTTAGTAATATATATTATATAATAACAGCTTGATGATCAATATCATGGATAGGTTAGAATGTAAGAGAATAGTTAACGGTTAGTAATATATATTATATAATAACAGCTGGATTATCAATATCATGGATAGGTTAGAATGTAAGAGAATAGTTAACGGTTAGTAATATATATTATATAATAACAGCTGGATGATCAATATCATGGATAGGTTAGAATGTAAGAGAATAGTTAATGGTTAGTAATATATATTATATAATAACAGCTGGATTATCAATATCATGGATAGGTTAGAATGTAAGAGAATAGTTAACGGTTAGTAATATATATTATATAATAACAGCTGGATTATCAATATCATGGATAGGTTAGAATGTAAGAGAATAGTTAACGGTTAGTAATATATATTATATAATAACAGCTGGATGATCAATATCATGGATAGGTTAGAATGTAAGAGAATAGTTAACGGTTAGTAATATATATTATATAATAACAGCTGGATGATCAATATCATGGATAGGTTAGAATGTAAGAGAATAGTTAATGGTTAGTAATATATATTATATAATAACAGCTGGATTATCAATATCATGGATAGGTTAGAATGTAAGAGAATAGTTAACGGTTAGTAATATATATTATATAATAACAGCTTGATGATCAATATCATGGATAGGTTAGAATGTAAGAGAATAGTTAACGGTTAGTAATATATATTATATAATAACAGCTGGATTATCAATATCATGGATAGGTTAGAATGTAAGAGAATAGTTAACGGTTAGTAATATATATTATATAATAACAGCTGGATGATCAATATCATGGATAGGTTAGAATGTAAGAGAATAGTTAATGGTTAGTAATATATATTATATAATAACAGCTGGATTATCAATATCATGGATAGGTTAGAATGTAAGAGAATAGTTAACGGTTAGTAATATATATTATATAATAACAGCTGGATGATCAATATCATGGATAGGTTAGAATGTAAGAGAATAGTTAACGGTTAGTAATATATATTATATAATAACAGCTGGATGATCAATATCATGGATAGGTTAGAATGTAAGAGAATAGTTAATGGTTATTACTTTATATTATATAATAACAGCTGGATTATCAATACCATGGATAGGTTAGAATGTAAGAGAATAGTTAATGGTTATTACTTTATATTATATAATAACAGCTGGATTATCAATACCATGGATAGGTTAGAATGTAAGAGAATAGTTAATGGTTAGTACTATGTATTATATTATAACAGCTGGATTATCAATACCATGGATAGGTTAGAATGTAAGAGAATAGTTAATGGTTAGTACTATGTATTATATTATAACAGCTGGATTATCAATATCATGGATAGGTTAGAATGTAGGGGAATAGTTAATGGTTAGTTCTATATATTCTATAATAACAGCTGAATGATCAATAGCATGGATAGGTTAGAATGTAAGAGAATAGTTAACGGTTAGTTCTATGTATTATATAATAACAGCTGGATGATCAATATCATGGATAGGTTAGAATGTAAGAGAATAGTTAACGGTTAGTACTATGTATTATATTATAACAGCTGGATTATCAATATCATGGATAGGTTAGAATGTAAGAGAATAGTTAATGGTTAGTTCTATGTATTATATAATAACAGCTGGATGATCAATATCATGGATAGGTTAGAATGTAAGAGAACAGTTAATGGTTAGTTCTATGTATTCTATAATAACAGCTGGATGATCAATATCATGGATAGGTTAGAATGTAAGAGAATAGTTAATGGTTAGTACTATGTATTATATAATAACAGCTGGATGATCAATATCATGGATAGGTTAGAAAATAAGAGAATAGTTAACGGTTAGTACTATATATTATATAATAACAGCTGGATGATCAATATCATGGATAGGTTAGAATGTAAGAGAATAGTTAATGGTTAGTACTATATATTATATAATAACAGCTGGATTATCAAATGATCAAACTTGGGATGATATGTCACTCGCTCATAATATCGGAAAATGTAACTACCCTGTCGTAGACATAAACCCTGGACGTTTTACCAGAACAACTCCCTGGTTTTAGGGTCTATCTTTATAGATTTCTTCCATAACAACTCCCTGCTTCCATTAAAGCAGTGACGCATCGATATAGAAGTATTAAAGTATCGATTTGGTGGTGTTTTATATCTAAGCTCATTTTTAAGTTTCGTATAAAGTAGAAATCCACAACTCTTTTATTGTTTACAATTCGTAGCTGTTTCAATAGCCAGATAAGTTATCCACCTCTACTACCAGTGGTGCAGGCATGGGTATCCCGTACACCGCTGCTTTAGATCAATACATAAAAGATTTTGTTCATTGTAAATACCATTCTAAAAGAAAGTAATATTACTCAATAAGTGACTATACATTGTCTCAGGAAAAAACATGTTTAACGATTCTGACCTGTGTACATTTTATACGAGGTTTGAAAGTTGTTTTGAACTTTTTTCCCATCTATAATTCTTTGCCCATTTCGATCCAATCCATTTATTTTATTGATAGATAGATGATCATGTTAGCTGAACATATTTCCGTTATTCGATATGTATGTAGTTTGGCGGATATTCGTGGTATGAAAAATCACGGTCCAAATTGTATAAAAATTAAATTTCAATTTCAAGTACATTGGATACAATTAATCGTCGTGATTGATACTGAAACGGTTGACGAACTCAAGGCGGTTAACTACCGCCAAGAAAAACCAAGTGTATATCATTTACACAAATTAACTTCATTAAATTAAATAATTAAACAAAATTATGGGGTGTACATGAAACGCAAAAGATATAATCTATACAGATATAGAATAACTTGACACGTCCATCCCCCTCACCGCCCCCCCCCCCCGCCACGTTAGTTCTTACAATTTTCTTGACAAATTTCTGAAATTTGGTATTAATCTTTTACACCTTTTTGACAATTCTTGCTTCTAACAAAGGAAACATATGTGTGACATTCATGAAATAACATGAATACAATCAAAATATATATTTGAAGGTACCGTAATCATATTTCAAGTCCATGCAATCACTTTCTTCTTTAAAATATGTCTCTAAACTAATTAACATATGTCGCTAAATTATTAACTCAACTTTAGTGACGTTTATACGAGCTCCGCAAGGTAATTCCATTAAGTGCTAACAAACGCCTATTTATGTACAGTCATAAAAGGACGTTATATAGTACTTAATTCTCAAAATCGAATCAAACGCTTTACGAAGAATAATGCCGAATTGCGGTAGAAATGTTTGCTACCTTTAAGAGATGTTTTCTTAATTCAAAACAGAAAAAGAACAAGAAAAACAGAAAAACGATTCATGGAAGTTTTGCATCATATCCTACGGACCATCTGTTGTATTATTTTGCGTGCTTAGTAAGCTGTGACCAAAGCAAAATGTCGCCAAAATGACAGAGAGTACAAGCAAAGGAGAGTTGCCCTTGAATGAGTTGACATTTCAAAATTGTCTAAAAGTATTGGAAGAGATAGTCAGATCAACATATATATGGACGTCATTTAATAAACAAAGTCTGTTTTTCTGCTCTTTCTTGTTCCCAAGTGATATATTTATTTATTTATTTAGTTTTTGACTCCGGATATAGTCTCTGCTGAATTTTTTTCTCGAAACTAAAATCAGATGGAAATTTACCTCAGTTTTATCTACAATTTATACAATGTCGTCTCTCTGTATCATAACGTTAGCATCACCGGTCGACCGATAGATACGGCGGGGAACTTTGGAGTAGGTGTGGGCGTGTGGCGAGGGCCTCTTGAACATTTTTAACTCATCGCAGGGTTTTAACCATTCTGCACATAACATCTTTAGACAGAATTCATCCCTTCCATAAAATATGAGAGTTTCCTACAAAATCCTAAGGCAGGAAAATGTACAACATTTTCTGTCACTCTTGAAAGGGGTTGAGGCTGCCAATTTTGTACACACATGTGGTGGAATAATTTTGTTTCAATTTAAAGGATTTTTGCGTGTCTAGACAATGATGAACGATTCTTCATTCTTCCACCCCTCCCACCCCCTCCTCCCACCCTACCCCCCCCCCTTTGAATCATGTTCCCTTTTCACTGTTTGGTATAATGTATCGATTGTTCCTTGCTGTTCTATTTCATGAATCGTTCCAATGTTGTATTTCATGTTTACATCATGATGTGAAATAACATATATTCGATGTAAGTTTAAGACCTACCTTTCAAGCAGGTGTTATAGTTACTGGTTGATGTTTATTACACAGCTGCAGTGTAAAGACGAAGTGGGCTTATTCATTGAACAAACATATGGTGTCGTAAACCTGCAGATATCACCAGCTATAAAAAAATAAAAAAACAGTTAATAGTGGTATAAACGTTAATATAAAATTCTAATAGAAATTTAGTCAAAATGTGCTTTGATCGCATGCGACGCATACCTAAATACACAAACAAGGCATTTTTTTATTGCAGTTATAACAGCAACGCTGTTGTATTTTGGGTCGTATTTACGGTGTATAATTTGACGATTTTCTCTCTGCCTTTCTTTTTGCGATCGAGCATTATGAACATGTTAGTGTAGATTCACCACCGCAGCAAATTTAAAATGTTTGTATAGTAATGACAAGGCGTTCGCCAAATTACCTTCCCTGAATTAATATAGTGCATTATGAGACAAAGGTAATGCGTTGTACTTATTGCAATTGACCAGGAATGTATAACATCATTGCATTTCGTCACGTTGAGACAGTGAACTGTTGTCTTGTATAAACTTGAGTGGGTATGGAAATTAACACATGTCTAATGGGCTGTAGAGTTTCCCTAACACTATATATATCTGCAGTAACGTACGTGTGAAACACCATGCATCGGATTTGTATTGTAACCGAGTTAATAACATTTATCATCAATTCCACTATAACTAATCATGTTGGTATATTTCATCAGACAATTCACCGTTTTGCTTACTGAAGTAGATTACTTAAAGATATTTCAAGAAGATAAGTCAATCTTTTTTATAAAGATATCCCAATTGTTGTTTATAGTAGCCGAATCGAATTCAATAAAACACTAATTTAAGATGTGGTAGTTTTTTTTAAGCTCTGAATATTTTCAGACCAAGTACGAGATATTTTCAATAAGAAGTTGGTGGGACTTTTTATAGAATTTATTATACTTATATATATTTTAGGGTGGGGGAGTGGAGGGGGGTGGGGAAGGGAGAGGGCACACGAAGGTTGTACGATGCCAGTCGTGGGGAGTGCCAAAGGGGTTTTGCGGTAAAGAGATGCAGCATTGGTGCTATCATTTCCATCACTAAACTACAAGTTGATTTATTTTGTTATAGTATAATATCGATTGTTTTTTTTTAAATGAGATACGAGATGATACATTGTCGGATGGCCCATTGACTACGAGTTCTGACTAAGATGGAGAGAGAGTGTAGAAAACATAGCAAATGTAATGAGTGTAATGAACTTTTCAAGGATGGATAGTGTTGCGTGGGTTCATATGACATTAGAAAACCATGTTATTGTTGGAGGGTTTTCTTCTCCTCTTAAAATAGAGTATTAACGTATCACCGTTACTTCCAGACTGTCACTAATGGGGAGTGGTGATTCATTTAGATTTAAATGAGCATTACATAAATGTAACTAAATTTCGAAAGGTTACAAACCAGTAATGGAGCTGTTAAAACATTCAGGAATGCCTTGGGAACTACATTAACTTTAATATGTTGAACAATGGCGGTCGGTGTCTTGAAATTTTATGCCTGGTTGAGGATATGTTATTTGAAATATCTTTTAATCCTAACAAGTTCAAGTTACACTTTGATTCCTGATGACACATATGATACGAGAATATATGCCACCAATACGCTGCATGTGGTGCAAGTCTATCTGATTATACTAGGGTAGGTAATATATATATAGCCTATATATATATATATTGATATAATATAATATAATATATTGATATAATATATATTTCTGTAAAATATCTGTAAATTTACGTAGAGTAAAATGTTTTATTCTAGCATAGTTTTAATTGTTATCGGTAAGTTCAAGATTTGCATATTAAAAATCTCAATTTACCAACTTATCTAAAATGGAAATCCTAGCATTATGTAAATTTGACGAACTACTGTGTACTTATGCACTTAACTATAAGTAGTTACAAGCCATACTGCGTAAAACACAAAGTTTCATGAACATCCGGGTATGTATGGCACTGAATTTGCAGTTCTTACAACACAGGCGCCGCGCTTCGTCAACAGAGCGGAGTACGTTATCAACACGTTAGTTCGTTGTCCACGGTAATCGTTTAGTGTTAGCCTAACGTTATTGTTAGCTCTGTTATGTTCGGTGGTAGGCTGTAAGGTACGGGTGAAACGTTAGTGCATATTGACTATGTCGTTAGTTGTACTGAACGTACAAATGGTCACTTGCACTTTGCAGGCATAGTAACTGATATGGATCAAACATCTGTTTCAACAGATTTCTCTTACTTAAAACAACATTTGTTCATATCAAGTTATAGAGTTACAGTTTTGAAGTACATCTTGCAACTCACAGTTTGTTAGTTACTCATGGACGTTAATTGTTTGGCCCTCTTAGTCGGCCTTGAAGTAATGTTTGAATAAAAAGTCATTTGGTAAATCGTTCAAAGGCTGTTTCATTGTTGATTTTCCAATAAATTGGTGTGCATCTTAATTTAACGAGATATCTGAGAAGAAAAATAATAATACTTAAGTCGAAAAGCACAACCGACTGCTTTAAATTTCCACAGAAATGTTTCAAGATGAAAACTCGAGAATGTCTCTACACATAGAATGATTGATAACTGCGGTACACATATAGCAGATGTCGTGAAAATCTAAATTGTCATTAGACATTGTGACTGGTTGTTAAATTGTCACTTAACTAAACGAGACGGCCTTTCGTTAAAATGAATGCATGAATTTACAAGCTGTCGCGGGAGAATGATTAGCAGCAACATGTAGTGCAAAAAATGGCAAATGACAAAGCAAGAGGCCAAGATATTTATAAACAGTTAAAAGCAAAAGGAGCTATCTTTTCGTACCTGTTCTAATTTTTCCATCTTATGTATACCTCTTTCGTAATGTATAAACAACTCACTTATTACAAATAATTCATTTCACAAAACAATGAGAGAAAGGAATATAGCCAAACCGCTTTTCTCAGATGTAATGTTACCGTGAATAGAACACGTTGCAAGTAGGCCGAAGCGGTCTGTATATAAATACAGAATATTAGCCCTAAATGTACACAATTAACCATCAAGTGGTTTTCCAACTTTGCTGTCATATAAGCAGCCCGGTACTGATATTATGTACGTATATATGTAAATACTATATATTTCAAATGAGAACAAATCAAAAGATATGATTACTGAATAGCCACAAGTATGCAACAATAACTCATGTTAGATTGAATTGCCGACAGAATATTAGCCGATGTATGTCAACTGTATAAACTATTTTAGTATAGGAATATGTATGGAGAAACGATATTGAAGGTGTTACATCGTCAGGTTAATGACGTCATATTTGATATCTATAGCGCAGACATGTTTTTGATAGAGAAATGCATCATTGTTATAGCAAGACACATGTCAAACCAATTTGTGTTATGTCAAACCAATTTGTGTTATGAGAAACGAGTCCAAAATTGTGAAACTGTCCGATTAAATTCGTTATATTTATGTGATCAATAATGAATATACATATATGTTAAACGTTATAATGTAATTTGTAAAAATGGATTTAAAAAAAAAATATTGTTTTTAAATGTAATCTTAATGAAATCATGCAAATACGTGGTCATCTTGATGAATTTGGCCAAAAATTAACAATTTACATTAAGAACAAAACTGTTTTTCTGTAGCATGATATGACTCATTTACATGTTATCTTTAATAGTGACGACTGGCTAGAGGATTGATTTCCGGTCTGTCCCTCAGAGTGAATCCTAGCAAATTTTATTTCTAATCATGAGTGAATGGACAAATCCCACTCGTTGTAGAGAAAAACTGACGGCATGAAGTCAATCAATGATGAGAGTGAATCTCACAACTCTAAAGCAGTAATTATTATCATAGGCAATCTTAGCTAAAGAGTGAAATTTCAATCTTTAGAATTAGCATTGTGCAGTTATAGCCAATTTGTTATATAAACTACTCTGTATCGTTAAGCCAACTCACTCGATTTATACAAAGATCAGATTAGATACGATTGTCTCTCTTTATTTTCCTGTTGAAGTTTTAATTCAACTATGGGTTACAATATAAGTTGTCACTTGTTTTAGTGTAGCATCCTGCCTGCATGTTTCAGCCAATTTCGTCTACACATTCTCGTCTCGTAAGTACTCTCACCGTACTATTGCTCTCTGCAGTGTCGATATGATTGTATATTCACCTACCGTCAAATATTGCGGAAAATTATGACCTTGGAAAATTTTATTACAAAAGGATATATCTTTAGAATTTCCTTAAGAACCGATTCTGAAGCCAACTATTAGTGAAATTGCCTAATACCAGCTTTTTATTCTTCATAAAAGAACGACAAAAATACTTTTATTTCCAAAAGAATAACACGTTTAGGGAAGTATTTAAGACCAAACAATAAAATTATATGACACCTAAAAACTTGACATTTTGCTTGTTTAGTATATGGCATGTATTCATATTTAGTTTATTATACACGATAGTTTAAATTGCTTACACTAGTATAGTGTAGCTTTCTTCAAACCCTTTTTAACATTTAAGAAAATAAGCTTAACATTTCAGCAGACTATAATTATGATCATCACGCACGTACAACATTGAAAGCATGGTCATGAATGGAGCTACAAGTATGCATAGTATAATTTAACGATAGCAATTCCTCCATAGAATAAGTTTTTCACCATGAAGGAAACTAGTAATTCTTCATGACGATAGGAACAAACGAACGCTCACGATTTTAGCGAGGATATGTAAACTGGGATGTATTACGTGTTTGTTTTCAAGTTTACTTCTGGTATACTTGAAGTGTGACAAATTCAATGTATCAATTTGTTTAAAAAAAAATAAACATAATATAGTCACTGAAGATTATATTTTTGGTCAATAATCATCAAATTTTAGAAATTTAAAAGTGAGAAAATGCCGCTCAATTATATGATGAGATATCCCTCAAATCTAAATTATGTTATGATATCTTGCTGCAGATTAATACCTCAAAAATAAAAGGGAAAAAACCTTACATTCTGTGAGGAATTATATTTTTATAAATTTCCTGAAAAAAAAATGAGGAAGGAGAAAGAAATTCTCATGTAGGGAAGTAACGATTGCAAAGAATTGCCTTTTTCTATAATGTGGCCATTAATTAAACTGCGACAGTGCAGATGTCGTAGAATTTGTGATTACACGAAATTTCGTTCTGGCATTCTCCCGATGAGTTTATTGCTCAATGGTTTAGAAAAGGGAAAGGGGTATAAAATGTTTTAAATTAAGAAAGCTAAAGTCAGTCAAAACTGATAAAAAATAATCAAGGTTAAAGCGGAAGTACTTCAGATTTACTCAAACATACTTTTATTTACAATATTACTAAGTTCATTAAAACGATCAAAACAAATTACTGTTTCTTTATGGTTAGAGTGACGGGTGAGGGATTGGGCGGATGGTAGATTGTGGGAACTATGGGTGTGAGTGCATTGCGGGGTGTCTTCAAAATGTAGAGTTATCAGATGGTTAGTCTTACCAGTTTACGACATTTCCAATTCTATGAAGTTCATATGCAAAGTGTGTCATAAAACGCAATGTATGCATAAACCTCAAGAGTATACATTTTCTAAGAAATAATGAAATTGAATCTCATATTTTCGTGCTTTAAAAATTTCTATACATTGAGAAAGACAAATAGTCAACAATTATTTTTAATGTAAGACAACAAATCCAAAAGCTGCAACAAACTCAATTTAAGACGGGGGGAGGGGGAGGGGGGCAAATTGATCTTGCTAGCCGCTGCGAAATGTTACGAAGGGTGACATGTACCTATACTAACGACGTGATAATAATGAAAACATTACTTTATATGGGGAATTAATAGATCAACAATTTCTACATTCGCATTTTTACTCTCTTTATGTATACAAGTTGTGTCAGAAGCAGGCCCTGCATTCAACCTCGCTATAGTATATAAACGTAAACATGTATATAATGTGTTTTTTGCTGTAAAGTTACACAGACCAGCGTTGACGTGGTTTGTTTAAATATCTTCTCACCGTAGCAGATGTTCACTTTGCCACAATTGTGTGTTATTAGAATCTTCATGTGATTTACCTAACTAAAGGAGATCAATTTGAATAAGCTGTTTTAGAATATTAAGAAATCAGTTTCTCAAAGACCGTGGTAAGCAGAGGGAAATGTTGACATAGCAGTTTGTTTCATTATATTATCCACAAAAGAAAAAAAACAATAGAAATAGTAGTAAAGAAATTGGACACATCTTTATTATCTATTTAAGAGAATTAAAAAACAAGAGATTAACTAATGAAATGGGAGAGGGACTTCCGGGTGTTACCTTGTACACGGCCAGGTCACATGTATGTCATTTGAATTAAGTTTTAGTTAATTCATGTCGAACCCTTACCTAATCCCAACCGTATCGAGCGTGAATGAGATAATATGCTTTATACTTGCATGTACTGTTTTATTGCAAATTGTTACCCCGCCCCCGAATTCAAAACGTAATAGTTCCCTCCTTAACTGCTTCTGAATTACATTTAGTAAAAGATAAAAGCCACTTTTGAGAAAAGACTTTGATGGGAGGTTTCTACTATTTAAAATATTTTGTCAAATTTGTGGATGACATCAATTTATCGTTAATTGTCATGGTAAACTACTCTTCTGACGTCACAAGCAAATACCGTACGTCATTTCCGGTGTGGTAATAAGAGCAGAAGCTTGTATTTAATATATAAAACGACTCGTCTGTAACATGTTTATTAAACACTTTATTTTCCATCACTCTATCTGCAGTGCTACAAATTCCTACGTCATTAATAGAGGGCGCTCTCTAACTAAAAATAGCAAATCATTTTTGTCTCTTCGTTTTTTATTTTCCGTTTTTTTTTTTGGCGTTTCCTCTTAGGTACAAAGATAAGAAAAGTAGCAATAAATTGGAAAGGGACGATAATCAGAATGTGGCTATAATTAGAATTATTTTGCGGAACAAAAACAGATGACAGGCACGGAAAATCCAGGTTAACGCTACTTGGGCTAGCGGGCAATCCAAATGAAACGGCGTTGCTTTTAATGGTATTGATCAATGAGCTGGATGCTGATGGTTTAGGGAATTTATATCGATGGAAGAAAGAGGTTAGAAAATAATAAAAAAGATTAAATGAATGAAATACAGTTGAAAGTATCTCTCTTTTGCCTTCGATTGAGCCGATAAAAAAAGCCCTTTACAAATATTTATTTAGACATAATCCTTTCATACATATAGCCTATAGTGGAAGTATAAAGTATGTTGACCGTAAAAAATGATACAACTCTTAGTGGTGAAACAAATGTTATGTCTCCAGTCCTAGTTTCGATTTTTAGATAATTCTTAATAAATATATTGGAGGTCTGCTGCTGTCCTACTGGAAAACACCAATCATTATATAGATTGTGATGTAGTGGAAAATAATAAAATAAAATAAAATAGAATAAAAAAAAAAACTCAAGGTCCTTCTGGTTCTGGTTTTACATTAAATTGTCAGAGTGTATTACATAACTTAAATCATATTCACATTGATATTGTATTGTAGTCGTATACACTTAAATTTCAGATCATCACTTTTCAACCGACCAGTAATAAATATCCTATGACATATTGATTTCCATAAACAAAACAAAAACAGTCAGTTCCGTATGGGTTAATATGTAAGTGAAAGAAAGACCACACATGACTTATCGATCCCATGCTAGCAGGATTCTCTTCAGTTCGCATGTAGAGGAACCGGTCAGGCCCTCTATCGCCTTATATACCTCTTTAAGTATAAGTAGGCCTAATTCAGATGGCTGTGAACGTGCTATCGTTGATATGACGTATTAGTCATGTACAGCATATAAGCCACAACTTAACTTTTCTTTTCGTTTTGCCTTTCTCTTCTTTCTCTTACGGGGGTTGGGCGTGGGGGAGGGGGGGGGGGGGTAGAGGGCACCAAAGTTGCCTAGGTTCATGCGGGGTCACTAGTGACATTTCATTTGCTCCAACCGCTCGACATTCTCCTCCCAACCCCATCCCCTATATCTTGATACGACACTTGTAATTAATGTATGTACATAATAATATAATATGACGCGATACACACACACACACATATATATATATATATATATATATATATATATATATATATATATATATATGTATGTATATGTATATAAGATGTAGAGTTAAATGTAGAGTTAAATATCTCCAGGGGTTAACCTCAATAAAGCTAAAATCCAACTGCAGAATGGAATTGTTAGAAAATTTCACTTCACATTATACTACCGCCATTCTATACACATGAATCGTAATGCATATCTGTCGTCAAGCTTCACAACACACGAGAACTGTGTTTCTTTATAAACCTTCACAATGCCTCTCCTACATAAATTTGGTAACCGCTGTGTTAACATGCTGTGCCTTAATCTATGTTTAAGTGCCTTAAAATGTATACTATGAAAGGGCTGCTTTAATATCGCTACATTTTATAATACTACCAATGAGACACGTGACATAGTATTTCTTTAAAGGGAGTGTCTGTCGTTTATATTAACGATGGAATATACGCACATTTTTGCGTTCCATTTCTTTCTCTATAACTTGATTGTTTAATGCTCCTCTTTTAATCACAAGATAAGTAACCCAGAGCATAGTCTGACATCTTCTTGCAACAAAAGTTTTACAAAGATTGATTACAATGGATTTCCAAATATAAACCTATAAATGTTTTAATACAATTTCTGAGATGCCCACATTTTCTGTTTCTGGATTTTAATTGCTTATAAATTTCCTTATACAGTAAGGTTATCTATGAAAGGTTCTGATCATGTTTAATATATACATTGTGGTTGTGAAGGAAGTTTCAAAATGTCTGCTTTAATTATTCTCTTGTTATACTTTGTTTGTTTTGTTTAATGTTGTTTTTAGATCAATACGTGCACAAACAAGCATTCATAATGAGGGTAACATGTAATCACGTGACTGGCTGTACATAGAGCAAGAAACAAACGCCTTGGCTTACTTTTACATATATATTCACTAAACAGTATAAAATAAGATTAAACACTGCCACCATATACTGGCTCTATACGTGGTAGAGGTTAATATCTTGAATAACTTCCCCCAAACAGCTTAGAATAAATCATTTCTTCATTTTGGAGATGTACTCTTGTTTAAATAAAAAAGGTTGGAGACTTGGTCAAGTATAACCTTTGATACTTGAGCCACGTGTGTTCCAACGTTTACTGATTTCATATCATGTATTACAATGTTGTCTCACTGAAATGCTGTATCTAATTAACATATTGAGGTCTTTATTATGATATCATATCTGACATTGCTTTCAATATTATCACTGTTAACGTTCATGTTGGAAATATGACAGAAAATATAAATAAAGCGAAAATAAACGGATTTTCACATGCATCCCTGTATAGCACTATGACAACACAAATTTCCAAAATAACAGACCCTAGACTAAACTTTTTAACTGCAGGCATATCTCGCAAGCGGAATAAGATAGCTGCATGAGGCAGCCTTTGTTCATCACAAAGGTCTCCATCAAGTACTTTAAAGATGATGGTTTAGATGTGTGTCTCCTTTAACTACACTATCGGCTCAATTTCTATCTCACTACAAGGTATGATTAAGATAGTACTACTTTCACCATTTCGGTTACTCTTTTAATTCGAACAGTAAAGTGACATGATTTCTTCACTTCTGTGGTTCCCCGGAGCGTTCTAGTATAACGTACAGTATAGGTTGTTCTACATCATTCAATAAAGAAATGAAAAAAAAAATGAATTAAGTACGTGCTTGGGAAACCATTTAAGCTTACCTCATACAGTCCATTAAGTAAATTTGTGTCAATATGTTTAAGTGGAAAGAATTGTAGTTAATTCACATCTGTTGAAGCTCATCTCTGTCTTAAATGAATGCCTGATCTTATCTTTGCAGTTCAAATGTATGATGTAGCGTGACATACCATGGTGTATACAGTCACGTTAACATTAGCGTATATACTGTATGGTTATTTTCGATTAAAAGTTCCAATCGAAAGTTCAACCGATGTCACGTGATGGAACAGATTACTTATATGATTTAATATATATATATACATAAATATATATATATATATATATATATATACATATATAAATATTTATATATATATATATACATATATAAATATTTATATATATATATATATATATATACAAACATATATATGAATATTGCAGAAATAGCACTTAACTCAAAGTTCAGTGTTTGAGCAGATATTTTGCGATATAGATCATTATTTTGGTTATTTAAACATTATGCTGCATTTAAGTGATGATTCTGATACTACTGTTATGTCATGAGAAGTGAAGCATTAAAGATAACAAACTCGTGAAAGCGGCTGAATACCTAGTTTAGCACATATATAGACCATTATGTCAGCTTCTCAAAAGCAACACAATACTTGATAGAAGAATAAGGCTTCTATGATCTTGAAATAACACGTTTTACAATGCATTGCACATTTTATTATGAACAAATAATGTTCGATATGACCCAAGAATGTTCTGTTATTTGCAAGAAGAAACAAAATGTTGGTCACTTTCCAGAATTTATGAAAGAATAAATTAAAATACAGACCTGTAATGATAAGCAGACTTTTTCAAGGTTCTAGCATTATATAAGCATTCCAGACATTTTTCCCAAATTTTCAAGGTGAATATTTCCCAAAATAGGAATTCCCCAAAAGATATTAACAGAACTACAATTTCCTATTTTTCTTATCTTCAATTGCAAATATGAAATATCGGTAATAAATTATGCATAAACTATCACACGGTTCATCAATTAATTTCTCTGAAGACTATCTAACCTATTTTTCAAACCTTTACATTTGAACCGATTTACAGCTAAAAAAATCTTGAGATTGTTTCCTTTTTCGTCAAGTTATAATTTTCGAGGATTTTTATACCTTCTCTTCAAACCATGAAACTTTAGAAGAATTACCTAATTTCCAGAAATCAAATATAATTACTTTTATGAGTTTATGGATTAATGTTCGCCTTTTTGATGAACGGACATTACTGTACCTTTTCATGGTATAGACATTAAAGTATTATTCGTTAATACTGAAAGAAACATTCACTTAGAGTGAAACGATGTAAACACATTGCGCTAGCTTAAGATAAAGCAAGCTCTCAAAATAAACAACTTATTGACTTAACTTGATAACATTTTCAAACCTATTGACCAATACATATATATCATGAAAATAAAAAGTGATATTTCCATTCATTATTGGGATCCACATTTTATGAACTAACTGTGAACTATATTCGTTAACTCAACTAAAGTAGTCCCCACTTACAGTTTCACGGAATTACTACGTAAGCACGGTATGAAACCACCAGTATATGCCTTGCCCACACTATGCGCACTGACGCAATACTTTGTTTGTATTGATATGCCCTTGCTATATCATCAAGTTAAAGGTGAATTTGATTTCTAAATGATGCCCTCTGTCTTTTGGAAACGGTCTCTATACTATACCTATTCTTTAATTCAGCTTTTTTTTTTTCTCTCGCCAAACCACTATCGTACATCGCTCCCGTAGCCTCGCTCTATTGTATTTGTCCGTGCGTGTTTCGCCCAATCGCCCGAAAGCGATAATATTACGCAGACAACTCGCTTTGGAAACGATCCATGGTAAAGCGAGACAAAAAACTGGGGAAAAATTGAAACGTTTTGGCTTTCGAAAAGAATCTAGAGAGGATTATTATTATTTCTTCGTGGCACGTAACGCTTTTTCTTTCTTTGTTTGTTTTTATCATACATTTCTTCATAAATGAGACAAATTCTGCTATTCCCGCAAGTGATATTTTGTCTTTTTATTTTTACCTTTGGATTCCTATACAAAAACTTTGGAATAATCACTTGTTTAGTAGTGATTCTGGTTACAGATACCGCCTGATTTCATTACACTCCGCTTGGGAATATAATAGAAAACTGCAAACCAAAAAAAAATCTTACTTTGTTGAACGTAAGAAGATGACACGCTGTTTTGATTAATTACTTTGGACTTTTTTGGTTAACGAGAATGTCAACGTTGCTCTTAGATCACGGACAAGAGTGTCAATGTTGGATGGTAAGGGGTTCCGATTTTATACTCTTGGAATAACTTAACACAACACAACTCGACCTCAAGATGCCGATGGTATTCGATGGCCCCGCTAGGCGGAAGAACCAGAGGAATAATAGAAACAAGATGGTAATTGATTTTACGTGTTTTCTTTTTCAACGTTTTTAAAACAAAAGGAAAAAATTATCACTTCAAATCTTCTTGCCTCTATTTCGTAATGAGCTACAGCAGCAAGCTGTACAAAGTTCCTTCCCAACTAACACGTGACCGAGTTTGTGCCTGATGGCATTGGGGGTAGGCGGAGGGGAGGGGGAGGGGGAGGGGTGGGGAGGCAGAAAATATGGCATTATCTTCACAAATGTAGGTATAGTCATTGTTGGTTCTAGGTAGACTGGAGTCCTTTAAAGAAATATGCGACTGTATATAAGGAAGTAGAATTAGTGATGGGTGGTTTTCTTTAAGCAATATCAAGTCCTTAGTAAAGATTTAGGTACTCCACTGGGAGAACCATCCTGTGGGCCATACTATTCAGTTAAGGCACAGGCTATGATATGTCGGATACTTAAGCAAAATCAATCTTTAATTTAAAAATGTGAAGAAAAATACAGAGAGGCAAATCAGACATACAGACTATATGGATGTTATAATGAAGCAAGTTTTAGATAGTTCATAAACTATACGTATATAACATCCAGTAACAAAATCTTCATAAACAACACACACATATGCACTGCGACCTTTTCGTTTTTTTTCAAAAAGGACTTAAATATGTAAACCAAGTCATACAACAATATCGCATTCCGAAATGTTTTTAACATTTTGTGACATTTTAGTTGTAAGAGATGGATTAATTGTAAACATATAGGGGATTACTTCCAACCACAGTTCAAAGGTCAGACTCATTTAAATATATCATGATTAATTTTTCAATGATCAATTTTTGTGTAACATTCCTATTGAAAATTGTAAATTAACCTATCATATATGGATTTACCTATTCAAACCCCACAGAACATTTATAAGTGATTCCAAAAGATAAATTAAAAAGCATAAACTCAATTTTAAAGTCTTTATTCTTTAATTATTTTGCTTTCCTTCCTCATTGATTGGCAAAGACCTATATTCGTTAGTCAACCCCGTTGTCAACGGGAAATTACGATTTAAAAGCAGCTGGTTGTATTGACAGGTGACGTGTACGCTAATGAGAACAAAATCTATTTCCTTAGATTCCCATTAGTCTCAATAGTAGTACTATGAGTCCAGTCACGTCACGTTCAATTGATGTTATACAGTGTTAGGCTAGGTATATCTAGCCTATATATCTAGCCTATATACCTAGCCTATTCATCTAGCCTACATATATAGCCTATATATATATGTATCATATATATATATATATCCTATATATATATATCCTATATATATATCCTATATATATATCCTATATATATATATCCTCATATATATATATATACATATGCTATATATGTATCCTATATATGTATTATACGTATATATATATAAATATACACACATAGCCTATATAAATATACACACATATATTTATATATACATTATATAATGGTAATAATATGAATATAATACTATACTAAACAACATTGAGTTGATATCAAAGATAACGAGGGGCCACACAAATCAAGATATTGAGCTATCATCATAAAAACCCAGACTTTTACAGTTATTTGTCTCATCTTTGAACACAGACTGGTGCAGTCACATAACGTTACATATCTAAAGGCCTACAGTTTATATTTTGTATTATACCAGCAGGATGACATACGTACTGCATTAATAGTCTGTATACATATACTTATCTCTACCAGTAAAATTGCGAGTTTACTGGTAATGACAATATTGCTCATTTCGTTTGCTATGTCCTTTATTACACTTGACCTAGTAACACAACACTCATAATCAATTGTTTGGCTGTACATGGAGCCTGCAGAAGTCTGGTAATAAGGGTACTACAGATGGATATATGGACGACATGGAAAACTAGATTCCTACTACAGCGGCAGTTGGTATAGTTGTAGCGACTACATATTTAGTTAACTGTATATTCGCCTGAGGATTTAAGGTGTTATATGATCAACCTTAACTTATTCCCCAAACTAAAGTAGAAAGAAAGAAGGAAACTAGTGCTGTTATTTCCCGAAATTCCAATTGCTATGCGATTAATAGTTCACGAGAATATTGCAGTTAATAAAAACAAATATCAGCTTTATTAAAGTAAAACTATGTCATGTGATAGCATGCATGGTATTGTTAAACACTGGTCTAATATGAAGAAACACCGTTTTTCGGTGAAATGTTAAAAGAAGTTGTTGTAATTTATGTACGTACCATGTACATTTAACTATTGCATCATCCATCTCTTGGTCACAAAAAAGAAAGCTGTATGAAATATTTTCTGTAAAACTATTATAAAATAAAATCGATTAAATTACGCACACATATCTTATCTTTTGACATGTCTATTTTTCTTACGTTGAAAAATTCGAGACAATTCAATGTTTATAAAAGTTTTCTTTATCTTACACCGCGATGCCTCTTTCTTTCCATTGTATTTTGTTTTTCAGTTATCAAATGGATTAGTTGCTAAAGAATGTCACGCGACATAATTATTGAGTAGATTGCAGTTGTGTTTTATCTCAAATCTGTCCTTTCACATTATGAGATTAAAGAGATGACGAAATCTATATATATATTTATATATATATATATATATATATATATATATATATATATATATATATATATATATATATATATATATATATAGTAAATGCACTTGCTACACATTCAATTCTATATATATATATATATATATATTGCGCAATAACTTGTGTTGGCATGCATGGAAAATACATCAGACTCTCTTTTCTTGAGTGTGGGGTGGTGCGGGGGGGGGGGGGTGAGGCGATGTTTCTCACTGATGGTTCCCTACATAACCGTACTATCTGTTTTTTGTTAAGTAACTTGATCATTAATTAAATACAGGTAGTTGGACTAGCTTCCAAGATTGTATAATCATTTCAATTTTAAAGAAACACAAATGCAGTTTTTGGGTGAATGACGTCACAGAAAATAGTACAATGCAACTCAAATGAATTCATTTGAATATGTTATCTCCCACCAACAGACCATGCCACAAAGTTGGGAGTCTGTTAAAATGTTTTTCGTTTCTCTCTCGCTCGATTACCGTAATTACGGTATATCTCTTTTAAATATCAGGCTTCGTTAATTCCTTCATTTATCTTGATTCAGACTAGACATATGCCGGTATATACTGACATACAAAGATCTAATACGCAAAAGATGTTATGATTTATCTATATCATGGTAGTATTAAAAGATAGTGCACAATATAGCATGCGACTTAGTTCTGAGTCAGCCTCTTGTGACTACCATATCATTCAAGTAAGAACAACCATGCGATTATTATTTGGGAGTTTAGGGAGTAAATTATTTCTCTAAGGAAAGCCTTTGTTCATCTAATTTCATCTTCGTTTCTCCCGTATATGTTCTAAGTCACTCGCGTGAAAGTTAACGCATGGCAATCTTGTTGATAATGTTATATGCATCGTTGAATCGAAATCTGGACAATATCAGTAAGTACGAAGCGTGCACAGTTTTTATTACTTAACAAGCGAGTTATGTTTAACGCACATAAAGTAGATGCACTCTCCACCACGTGTAAACCTACATTTTTGTTACAATGTAATGCAATTAACACAGGTATAACTGTATGCATGGTATAAGGTAAGTGATATAATTTACGAAATAGCATTAGTATCCATAGGCAGATCCAGGGTATTATATTTAAGAAAACTTAGATCTGTCGACCCTCGGGTCACTAAATCCGACCCCCTCTTGTAGATGATCTGGGATTGTCCCCCACCCCACCCCTCAGAAAGTATTAGACGTCAAATCGTTCATTATAAGGCATATTTAGAACACACATTTTTGTGTGAGGTTAAGCAGGAAACTGCATCCCACATCATTAGGGGTTTCTGTTATTTTGAGCTTTCTTTAATCTGCTCTTTGACTATAGATTGCTACTGGTTCGATGTAATTATCCATATTCAAGCATGGTGGTTGCGTTTTCGACGTTTACAGAACATTATGCCTTTTTTGTTTTCATTTTTTGTAGAAGAAAAAAACTACCTTCAAACATATGACTAGTACGTTGATATAGTAGCGTGATAAAATATATTTGGTTATTTTTCGGCGTGATCGCTCGATGACGTGTAATCACTTCATTCCATGGTTCTATATGCAGATGAAGCCTTTGATATTTGCTAACGAGATTCTGTTTTTGCAAATTGATAAGATAGGTTGTGTTGCACCTTGGTAGCTAAACCCGTCTGTAGGCCTATTATAGCAATATGAGGGATAACTTGTTTTTTTCCGCAGTTTTGATGGAGTTGCTCATTACTTATTGACCCACACTTGAAAACAAAATGATTTTCAAGTTATAGAACCTGCAGAAATTACAACTTCATTTATCAACCCGTTTACATTGCAAATATGTTACTATGAATAATATTCACTGAGTACAATGATGAATTTGAAAATCACTGTAAATACTTCGATTGGTTCCCATATTGAATGATACCATGATACTGTTATTGGACAATATCAAAACTATATATATTCAATCAGTAATAATAACTTATTCTATATCACCTTTCAAGTGGAAGTGTACTCGATTACAAGATCTACTTGCGTTGACCGGTTGCTTCCTCACTCCATCACTTAAAAAAGGGGCGAAAACCCCAAACATAATCTCTGGCTTACATGACAGAGGTCTTTTCAATAGAACAACCCCCACCCCCCACCCCAACCCAACCGCTAAGAAAAATCTTGTTCAGGCATGGGAGCTGTCATTTTGTAAATCTGAGATCTGTTTTACAGCAAGAATGAAATTAGGGATAAATTTCAAAGATTCACAAATGACAAAATAATAGCTTACATTAAAATGTGTGGGACACATTTTTTCCCCTTCATTGCAATATTTGACGTGTAAGTTGCTTATATGGAGGAGCTTAATAGAGTCAGATATTTTACTTAAAATCATTTTACTGACAAGATGGGTAGATACCAAATGTGGATCATGTGTGAATATTAATTGCGGTCAAAGTGACACAAAAAAACCAATACCAGAGCTCATTTCTTTAAGAACTTGATATAAAATAGAAAGATTAAAGGTTACAGGAAATATGTCTGTTGGATACTGTATCTTCTGTTCTGATATTAAACTGTTTCTAAGTTGTATGCTAATAATAAGAGCAGCTTAGATCACGTGACTGGTTAGATTGATTGCTAACCGATTATGTGTGATTATAACTGGCAGGCATACATAGAGACACAAAGTAACAATCTAGACTCAGTTGTATCATAAAGGGCGGTGGGAACAAACAGACATCCGTCCAAATAATGAAGGATGATCAACACACTGAGTTATAATACATCAGAATACCATGATATTACACTATCCATTCTCGACAAAACACGTATTTCTCATTAAAAGGGTATTTTAAATGACATAAATTATTAACACAACTCGAATGCGTTTAGCGTATATAGCAAAACCTGAAGGGCATATTGCAAAGACATATAACTATATTCATGTTTCTATATTAATGTAACTATATTAATGAAACTATATTAATATTAACATAAATTTATGTTCAGAATATTGCAGATCCGAGTTCTTCTTTTTTCCATATTTTAAATAGACATACACAAAGAGGGATTGTAGATATCAGTAAAGCAGGTTTTTTTTTTTTTTAATTATTAATTTTTAATAATTTGCAAAACCATTTTCCATATCGTATCCCATTATATTCCTGGAAAACGTTACGACGTCTTTATCATTAGTTTGTGTACAAACTGTCTTTAGGCGTAAGTTTGTTTAGGTTTTTATTTCTGTTTGACTATAACCTTTGTTTCACATATGAATCAATGGTATTGCTTCAGTTTATTTATAATGTTATAATGGTATTATCCAGTGTGAAGCTAGCAACCTTGAACGATATTTAAACAGAGAGAATAAACCGAACTTCTTTGTATGTGTGTGTGTGTTAGGCCTTTATTGTCAAATATATTATAATGTTCGGCCTGTATTGGTTAGTATCTATAAATGTAAACATATAAATCTTGCACTTTTAGCGAGGTTATTTTGGTAATGCTCTTAATGTGATCGATAACACGTGTTCGACTTTCCCATACGAGTAACGACTACATATACAAGCACAGAACACTTACGATATATGACAGGGGTTATTAACATATTGCGCATTGTTAACACATATCGTCAATCTGGATAAGGGTTAAAGTTTAACAAGTTTCGTGGAACTGGCTAATGGTAGTATAATATAGTATCCTTAAAACAAAAGCTGTATAGAGATTTTGATGTTCACTTTAGATATGCATTAAGCTGTCTTATGCAGAAAATTCATGTTTTGAAGAGTTACAAGAAAATTACTAACCAGCTTGTAGTAAAGTCATTGATATGGTTTCTGTTTTTTTACGAAATTTTATAAGAGTACTTTGGACACTAAATGAAACATTCCAGGCATATGGACTTCTTCCATAGATTCATCTCAAAGTATCGACGATAATATAATGCTATGCTATGCAATGTTATAATGATGAAATCTTATTTTTTTACGCTAATGATCGGATTTAGAACTAGGTACACGAAGACTTACACCCCTTCCCCTTCCCCTCCCCTTCCCCTACCCCTTCCCCTACCCCTTCCCTCTCCCCTTCCCCTCCCCTTCCCCTCCCCTTCCCCTCCCCTTCCCCTCCCCTTCCCCTCCCCTTCCCCTTTTCTTTCTCAATCTCTTTCTGTCTCTTTTCGTCTTTTCAATTCTTGCACACACACACACACAAAATCCCATTAATAACAGCAAAGGGTTATGCTAAATGTCGACCTCACATTTTGACGTGTGCAACACATTTTCACAGGCTAATTTAACTTTAATTTATCATATTATTATCATTATTTATATTACAAAATGGATAAGATTCGATATTACTCATTTGCAAGAAACACTTCGTTTCATTTTTTTATAAGTTGAAGGCCGATATAGTATGAATTAATGTTATATTGAGTGGAATCTTATAGCGAGAGGTTCATGTTCGCTGCGAAATCTAGCACATGTGTTCCCACCTTGAATATATTTATGGTGTAAACGTTCTCTGCTACCGCTTCTATATAGCTATGTGCCATTGAATATGTCGGTGTTCGTGTCAGCTTTGCCAATACATTAATCTCACACGTCATCATACGGTGATAGTGCACTACAATACTAACTCTGCCCTTTCACGTGAACGGATTTAATTTAATCAATTAGTAGTGGTAGACATGTCACCCAATCATTAGTGTGTGTTTTAGTTTAATAATACCCGAAAAATGATATACTTAGGCGCAAACTGTGCCGTGCCTGCGATGAAATGTATGCAAACACACATCCAACAGGGAATATCAAGGGAAACCATAGCAGAAAGGCAGTACTAGAAATCAGATGGACAGAAAGTAGCAAAGTTGTGGAAAGTCAAAAAGGAAAGAGAGAAAAAGAGAAGAAAGCTACTGTGGAAGTGAGAATTTGTATATATATATATATATATATATATATATATATATAGAGTAGGTTGGTTGGCGTCTATCTTGGCGCAGAGTGCTCTATGTCCGGGGGACAGAGCGGAATATATGTTGAGACTAGTGGAACACTAGTAGTTGTCTAAAGACAACTACTAGTGGAACACTGGTCTCAATTAGTCTCAACACACACACACACACACATATATATATATATATATATATATATATAGCCTACATATCAGTGTCCATAGCCTAATTGGTTAGGGTGTCCGCATATGAAGCGGGAGGCCCGGGTTCGAATCCGGTTGGAGGATGGAAGGTTTTTACTGTTCTGTATCTCATTACCGTTTCATATGTATATATTTTTATATATATATATTTATTCTTCTCTATAAGTAATCCCTCCTTTCATCCAACCATCTGCGGTCCGTATTTCCATTTGTGCTGTCGTCCACCCTTCGATCCATACATCCTTCCGTCCGTCTGTCCATCAAACTATTCATGCGTCCATCCATCCACCCGTCCGTCTAACTATCCAACTATTATCCATCCAACCATCCTTCTGTCCGTGCGTCCATGCATGCATTCACTCATTGATTAATTTATCCCTGATTCCACCACTCCATCCGTCCATCCATCCATCCATCCATCCATCTATCCGTCCGTCCGTGTGTCCACTCGGTCATTCATTCATCCATCACTTCACCCGTCCATCCGTCCGTTCGTCCATCCACCTATATATCTATATGTCTTTGTATGCGTATCTCTATGAGACAGGTCGCCACATATTTACATATACATACATATATGTATTATGTTCAATTGTGACATATTGCTGCGTCTGTAACAGCCAATTCCCTGCATTGTATACACAGTAAAACGAAACACAATCAATGGAAGCATGTTCTCGTTGATACTACAATGCGTAAGACTTGATATGGCAAATTAATTTTTTTTTTACTTGATGCATATCTATCATGTCGCCATTAACATCCTGTCGCCATTACATAAAGTCCTTCAGTTATAGATTTATTGCGAGTAGAGAAAGTAATGGAAAAAACGAAATTTAGACAGAATGCAACATATGTATGGATATTTTCTTTGCAACCACTATATTATGGTAACGCAATAATGACCTATCTTTGGCAGATATAACTTTAGGGCCTATAACATGTTATAAGGGGTGGTATTGGGTGTGGTGTGGTGGGTGGGGTGGGGAATATCACAGAAGGGAAGGAAAGTGTGCCAGGATCAAATCTATATTTAACAACATATTTTATGAGTTAAACAAATAATATTGTGGGTATCAGTAAGATGGGAATTGAAAATGTATATATTCTCTAAAAGAAATTACTTGCGCTGAGCAAATACTACATCACTGAAATGGGGCTTATGTGTAGTAACCTGGTAAAAAGATGAAACGCACAGAATAAAAATTATGTTTCTTAATTTTCTTTTTAAGCTGCTAAACTTGGCTGAAACTTGAGGAAACGATTTACCATTGGTACTTGCCATATATGTTTCTGCCAGATGTTTGCAACAACCTTTGTATAACAATATATTATGGCATACAACGTTGTTACATGGCTGTGTATTGGTTTGCCTTCCACATTATTCACCTTGCAAACCTATGCTCTTGTCACACTAAGCGTTTATGATCTATGCATCCAGACAATAATAAGGTTGCTTTCAAATTAATTTTCAATTTTCAATGTTACCTCTCGTCTCCCATAAAAAGAAGAACACAATGAAACGTTTCTCGTCAAATGACATGATTTGAAAACCAAAAAAAAAAAAAACAGACTTATTTGTGTAGTATCTTTATCTATTGACGTATGCATACATGATCTGTATTAGAAATGTACGTATCGAGGTACATATATATATTTAGTCTGTTAGATTCATATTTAACGTCCATGATTATGAAGTTTCAGTTGTCAACAACTCTGTAACTGCATGGATGACATACATTAATCTTGGAGTGACTCGAACCGGGGACCTTATGATTGAAAGGCACCGGCGTTAACCACTGAGCTAACACTCCACGAGTGTGGAGCTAACACTCCACGATATGTATATACATATATATTTCTATATACATATATATAGATGTAGATATATGTCACTTACATTTTGTACCGGTAACAATTATAATAGATGAAATCAGGCGAACAAGATCTGACTACTTCTTCTGCTTTCAAATATATCCCTGTATGGTATGTTACGTATACACCCAGCATGCATGATAATATGGTAAGTAGTAGGCCTACGTGAAAAGCACTGCAGGGTTTGAATGGATAGTATAATGTATCCTAACACGTACACATGGACTACAGTGTAAATAACAAACCGGGCATATATCTCGAGATTTTTTCAGAACTCTTTGGAATAGTTATGCTTTTTTAGCGTACAGTGATATTCCATTTTTACTTGTCTACGTGTTCTATCTGTCCTTCTATAGTGTACAGATATGGGCCTATATTTAGATGATCCGCAGTATAAATGCACCAATGAGCGTATCCGAATGCCTTTTAGTACAAGCGAAAGTGTGTCTTCATATCACTATATATAGTGGACAAACAACATGGTTATATACTATATGTTCTAGTGTCTATGTGGTAGTCAGTATGTAAGTACTAGCTTTTCCTGTTTCTTTGCAGTATTTCTAAAGTATTGCACTGTACTATTATTTTATTGTTTCTGCAGTATATTACTGTTCTGTAACTGTGTATTGTGAATAACTTTCGTTTACTCAACAGTATAATATTACTGTAACATAACATTTAGTATTACCCAATTTGTACAATATTGTTATCAACAGTATCAATGTGGTGTTACGCTGTAGTATTTCACTATACTTTAGTACCATTGCAAGTGCTACTGCGCCTCTATAACTGTAGTATTTCAGCATTCTCACTGGTTCGGTTACCTGTGATTATGTTATAATGCGTATTATTTTAGTAGACCAGCTATTTATGAAGTACTATGTTGTGATTATATATTGTTACTGTTGCATAACATACGTACACTGTTATTGTAATGTAACTGTAGTATTTAACTCTAACATTACAACCTACACAGCATATACGCTATGTGGTAGTCAAACAACACACGGTATCAATGTCGATTTATAATGCAGGCTGCATCTGTGTCTGGAATAAATCTAACTCCGTTCACCGTATTGGAAAATACATGGCCTCTGACATTCTCACCAAGAGCGCTTCGTTTCACACAGTTGATCAGCTCCATAATTACATAATTACTCCATAATTACACTGCAAAATGGTACATTAGGCAGAATTCTCGTCTTCATAATGTCATAGTCCAATTAAAAAGTGGCTGATTGTACCGTAGAGTTTCAATATATATAGCTAGTTCCGTTTACAAGATAAACACCTATGAAATATGCTAAATCTCTGGATGTTCCTTTAATGTTGAACAGATCTCTCAGTACATGCCTCAATGTTAATGTTAATCCATTGTTTAATAAATTCTAATAATTTCAATCAAAACATATTCTTTAAAGTTCATATTTACAACAAAGCACGTTCAACACCATTTGTAGTTGAAAAAAATGTATATCTTTTTTAAACATATAATTTGAGGCCATCAAAATGCTATGTTTCCCTATCAATAGTTTTGTTTGCATATTAGGAACCGACCTAATGAATTGTGCATTAATTAGACTATTTAATCCAGTCACTTTAATGCATGAATCCCAGCTGTTTAAAGGAACATTTCTCCCAAAAAAAAAGTAGTACAGAAATACCACGTACATGGATATCAGTGTTTCAATGGTCTACAAACATGTCGCAATTATTTTTGTTACCTTAATTATCCATTAAAGATCTTCAAAATTCTAAAAGCCTATACATTTCACTGAAGTGCTTGATGATCTTGCATTTGTAGTCAATGCTTGGATACGCAGCGTGTTTTTCAGGGAATGTTTCCTTGTTTTACTAATCCTCTGCAAGCCAAATAGTTCACCATTGTTGTTGGTGTTGTTTATTTGTTTTCCTTTACCTTCCCATCTCACAATTGACTAGGTATATCTTTCCCCAATGACATTGTCATCGACATTGACATTGTCATAATGCACCGGTTCTTTAGCGATGTTCCTTCGTCGCACTAAGACAATGTTATATTTCTTGTGATAAGTACTCAGATCTTTTGGTTGTAACCTTCATTACACTGGATTTTGACACTGTTTTGAGAGCTAATGAATCCAAATTTAGCTTTTATTAGGAGAAACCAGATATTTTTTCCAATCAAATCCAGGACATCTCGTTGTTATTGTTGTGGTTTTTTCCCTCCTACTTGTTGCAAAGCAAACTTCTCTGTTCTCTCAAAGAAAGGTTGTCTTGTTTTACTTAACATTCATAAACACTCCATTAAGAAAAGAAAGAAAAAGCGCGCCTTAACGATGGACGATAATGTTCCAAAGTTTGTTTCCATGGAGATGGCATTTCATTGTCGTGTAGTCGAACCAGTGGAACAGGGTACCCGTTTATTATAAGAACTTTATTGATCTATCTTGTTGTGTCAACAATATGATTGCGCGTTTCTCATTTTCTCACTGATAGCACTTCTATAAGAATTCACTGCAATGGTTAAATGTAGCATTTTAATTGGACGAAAAGGTTGTAACGTCATTGAAGTTCGTCTCGTAGCCTAGCCCAGACCGCCGGGATGATGCGAATTGTCTAACGGGCTGGGTGAAATCAACTAAGGCATTTCATGTATTTCCTATATTTGCAAGACATAATGTCCCTTTGTGGAATTTCAAATCTGGCTTTTCTTATAATTTAATTGTTAAGTTGACACTGACATCTGTTAATTGTTATGATGGAACTGATATATGTTAATTACATGTAACATTTAGCTATAAATATCTCCAAATATCTAAAGAAAAATCTTGCTCGTTTGTTAGATGCCGTAGCTTTAAAAGAAGGCAGCCATAGTTAATAGTTTCTGATTTGAAACTGTTATTCCTTCCCTATCTGTTTCTTGTCATATTTTCAAGATTAGTCGTAAACAGTGTTAACACTGCATCCTGCACTGTCATCATTAGGTCATGTAATGAGTTTCAATATCATAGATTAGTCGTAAACAGTGTTAACACTGCATCCTGCACTGTTATCATTAGGTCATGTAATGAGTTTCAATATCATAGATTAGTCGTAAACAGTGTTAACACTGCATCCTGCACTGTCATCATTAGGTCATGTAATGAGTTTCAATATCATAGATTAGTCGTAAACAGTGTTAACACTGCATCCTGCACTGTTATCATTAGGTCATGTAATGAGTTTCAATATCTTAGATTAGTCGTAAACAGTGTTAACACTGCATCCTGCACTGTTATCATTAGGTCATGTAATGAGTTTCAATATCTTAGATTAGTCGTAAACAGTGTTAACACTGCATCCTGCACTGTTATCATTAGGTCATGTAATGAGTTTCAATATCATAGATTAGTCGTAAACAGTGTTAACACTGCATCCTGCACTGTCATCATAAGGTCGTGTAATGAGTTTCAATATCATAGATTAGTCGTAAACAGTGTTAACACTGCATCCTGCACTGTCATCATTAGGTCGTGTAATGTGTTTCAATATCATAGCTTAGTCGTAAACAGTGTTAACACTGCATCCTGCACTGTCATCATTAGGTCGTGTAATGAGTTTCAATATCTTAGATTAGTCGTAACCAGTGTTAACACTGCATCCTGCACTGTCATCATTAGCTCATGTAATGAGTTTCAATATCTTAGATTAGTCGTAAACAGTGTTAACACTGCATCCTGCACTGTTATCATTACTTGAGTTTCAATATCATAGATTAATCGTAAACAGTGTTAACACTGCATCCTGCACTGTTATCATTACTTGAGTTTCAATATCATAGATTAGTCGTAAACAGTGTTAACACTGCATCCTGCACTGTTATCATTAGGTCATGTAATGAGTTTCAATATCATAGATTAGTCGTAAACAATGTTAACACTGCATCCTGTACTGTTATCATTACTTGAGTTTCAATATAATTCAACATTACCATATATAAAGCAACTCCATTCAAGTCCAAACATAATGTGGCATGATGATGCATATATAGACTAAGTCTTCGGTGTCATGTATAAATGTTACCAGTACAAGAATACGTATACTACGTACGTAATTAATCATTGTTCCAGTACTCATATCTGTACCAGCAAACTGTTATATCTCCCAATTGGAAGAAGAGTGTGTTTTATCCGTTTGGATGGAGTTGTGTCATCATACGTTGACCAAAGATGACAGTTGTGTTCCTTCATATTTAAAGCTGCATCATATCACCGTTTTTATCATTCTAACCAAGACATAATCATATTCAGACATACTAACTGAATACCCTACGAATAACTAAGAAACTGATATATAGTAAACAAACATTTCATATATATTTTTCAGGCTAATTGTCCAGTTATTAAAATTAAAATTCCATACAGAACATATTGTATACGACTATAAATTCAATGCAGTTGGTTTTTCTCTCTCTTTGCAAACCTGGGAAATTAAGAGTAGGCCTACTAAATGTTGTACTAGTGTCTATATAATATAGACTTCATAATGTACCGAGTACAATCACAGGCAAGTATGCTTGAAAACATTTAAAAGCAAGGACCAATATGGAGTTACAAACGTCAGTCTTGTCTTTGAAGGTTGAATAAACTTATTTCAGTTCGTTTTCATGGAACGCGACCAGCTACGGCTATTAATAGGTGGGGGGGGGGGGGGTGTAACGCAGAGCTATTCGTTGAAGGTTTCAGTACAAATTTCCACAGATGCTATAAGGTTACATACTGTTATTTTAAAATACTCAAGTCCGAATTTACTCATAAATTGCTTTAAAAAAAAGGTGGCAAGATGTGTTTTTTCTTCTACTTCTAAAATCTCTACCCAGGAAACGGCTAAATATATCACTCAATCGTTCTGATACGGGAAAAAAGAAAGGTTTCCAATAACAGCGGTTTAGAAAAACATATTTTTTTGCATCTGCCAGAAATATGATATTGAAATTTGTTGTTGTGAAATTGGGGCTGCAGTATGCTGTTGACGCCAACGATGGCATCCACATATTCAATAGTTTTATATATACATGTCTTTAAAACGAATGGTAGGTCTGCTGGTTTTCATCCGTCAGTATCGGTTTTGGGCTGACTTGATTCAATATTTCAGCGTCTTAGGTGTGTAGCCTAATACTTAGCTAATTTAATTGACACTTTTTAACATTGAAGGCAGTAGTATGTTTCACGTGACACAAGTAAAGTGATACATCACATTAATTTAATAACGTCTTCTTTCACATGAGTATATTTGAGCCACAGCAAGCTTAAGGCGTTCTATTCGTATATCTGTCTTTTATAAAAAAAAAATATATATATATATAGAAAAAGTGAAGAGAAGAAAAAAAAAGTTGAATAAAGTGATCCAATTAGAATTTGGTGTGTAATGTATAAAGACAAATGAAATAAAAAAAATAATAATAAATTGAAGGACTTATCTTATGAATGTGCAACCTTCTACAAAGAGGTCCTACTTTTGTTGTTGTGAATCCTTGGGTTTCTTAGCTGTATATAGTTGAGTAACATTACATAGAAAGAGGGTAGAAAGAAAACCTAAAGTAATGTATGACCAACAACAACAATGTATTAATTAACCATTAATTAACCATATGTGATAGATATACATTTCGTAGAAAGAAAAACATAAACAAGGATTAATTATTAAGACGAATTACAGCGCGTAACAATTTATGAACCGTCTAAATAATCTATAATCTATATAAGGTGCTTTGGGCACAAATGTATATTTGTTGTTGTTGTTGTTATATCCGTGATATTTAAGTGGTATAGTGTTATATAAGGACAAATTAAATACATAAATTTATGAATAACGTACCATTGGTTTTTGGCTTTCAAGATATCTGAATGTGTGTGTGTGTATATATATATATATATGTATATATATATATAGCCTATATGTATATATATATATATATATACATATATATATATACATATATATATATGTATATATATATGTATATATATATAGCCTATATATATAGCCTATATATATATATATAGACATACACTTAAAGATTACATTGAAGTACGTATCGTTCTCACATATTTTCATATTTTCATACGGCACCATGCACGTGTGTATATGTGTATTCAATTTGTATTGCTATATGTCAACTTCTGTCGAAAAAATCTAGGATCAATCTGTCTAGGTTCAAGAATTTAAATGTAAAATTAAATTAGTCCTTATGTCATTAGAGTAGAACATACTAATATAATGGAGTTCGTGATATTTATCAGTCTTGTGTGTAGCCTTCGAAAAGGAAGTCCTTGGTAACAAATCTGTGCATTTGTTTTCTCTCCTATAGAGTCGAAGGAATGTTTGCTTGTACCAATTGTCTTGTGCACAATTTGTACACTAAGGATATTACAAAAGTACAACAGAGTTTGTCTTCAACAAAACGGTGTTTCGTCCGTGTTGACACGTTCATATGTTTATTTGGGTCAATGCATTGAGAAACTGCTCAATGATTTGTTGGAAGTTTGAATATTCCCGATATTTGAAATATTCATTATCCAATAAACTTTATCATACTTTTTTTTTCTATAAATATATATATTCTCTAAGCAACACTCATTAACCTTTTTCATAACATCTGGAATAGGGAAAATGATCTTTTGACGAAGAAATATTGCGAACTGTGTATTAAGTGTCATTTTTGTTAGTCATTACATGCTGGACGACTATTGAGAGAATACATAGTGTTTCCTTTGGAATACATAGTGAACACGGTATACTTAGAACTGTATATTTATACTATTGTTTCTTGTTCTGCTAAATCTATGTATTTGTTTTACAGGTTTCTATGCCCAACAGCAACATGGATCTGGAGTTGGGACCAGGCAAGTTTGACTCAATGGAGAAGCTATTCTTAGCAGCGGCTGAGAAGGGGGACAAGAAGGCTATTCTATATGCCTTGGATAACGCCCCCGATCTCAACATCAACGCGCTAGACCGTGATGGTCGAAGTGCATTGATCATAGCCATACAGAATGGGAATTCTGGTAAGTACTATATGTCACGAAAAAAGATAGTAGAACTAGGGGAGAGTGAACACAAGAGTGGTAAAGAGAGTGAACGAGGAAAGGAGTATGGGAGAGTGAACACATGGGTGAACGAGAGAGTGAATGAGGAAAGAACTATGAGAGAGTGAATACAAGAGTGAACGAGAGAGTGAATGAGGGAAGACTTATGAGAGAGTGAACACAAGAGTGAACGAGAGAGTGAATGAGGGAAGACATATGATAGAGTGAACACAAGAGTGAACGAGAGAGTGAGCGAGGGAAGAACTATGAGAGAGTGAACACAAGAGTGATCGAGAGAGTGAGCGAGGGAAGAACTATGAGAGAGTGAATACAAGAGTGAACGAGGGAGTGCATGAGGGAAGACATATGAGAGAGTGAACACAAGAGTGAACGAGGAAAGAACTATGAGAGAGTGAACACAAGAGTGAACGGGAGAGTCAACGAGGAAAGAACTATGAGAGAGTGAACACAAGAGTGAACGAGAGAGTGAACGAGGGAAGAACTACGAGAGAGTAAACACAAGAGTGAACGAGAGAATGATTGATAAAGTGACTGTGATTGAGAATGAATATTTGAGGTAAAGGTAAAGTGAGAGTAAATGAATGAGAGAATTAGAGAGAGTGAACGACGGAATAATGAAAGGATAAAAATGTCGGAGAATTAGAGACGGAATTTTAGAGTGAATGATAGAGTAAGCGACCAATCCGAATATGAATGGGGAGTGTGGCGATTATCCGTATTTGCTGTGGCGCTGCGTTAATCGAGAGTTTGCGCAATCGCGATCCCGGCATTGTATACTATTGCACAACCAGCTATACTGAACTCGCTTTCGACATATTTTAGATTTGTAGATTTTTGTAGGGTTCAAGATCTTAGATTGCAAAAAACTTTTATATTCTCTCTTCATATTTCTCTCTCATTCTCTCTTCTAATCCATTTAAACTAAGGTGAAGGATAATTTATATTTTTCCATCTGCAAATAACACAAAAAGTAAAATTATTACCGTGACCTCGATACTATCGATTATCACCGGTGATCAATCACACAAAATCGACAAAAAGTCAACGAAAATTAACGATCTTGAAAGAAAAGAATAAAAATGGGGTGTGTGTGCTGTAAAGCGTTACACCAGAAAAGTCACCCATATAGCAATAGTTGGTATAACAAAGGAACACACGAAACGGAAGAGAACCCTATATGATCCAATATCTGTGGTTTGTTGTTTCTGACACAGACAATTACCAAACCAGGTCAGTCTGCTATACGATATTTATATTAGAAGTCATTACCTAAATTAAGATCAAGTCAAACATATGTGTCGGAGTGTTTACGATTGTGAGTGAAGTATGCTTCCAGCCAGTAAATTGCAGTTACATAGTTACTGTAAAAATTGCTTGATATAATCTGACTAATTATTCAAAGAAAAAAATTCGAGAAGCTAGAAAGATCTATCAAATAAAACCATATTTATCTTAGTTAACACCAGGAAAGTAGATAATAGTAAACTGTAAATAGTTGGTGCATTATGCATAATACAAAGAGCAAAAGTTGATTTACTGCTTGAAGCAAGCACAACAGTGTTTCAATCAACTTAAAAACTAAATATGAGATGTTCGTAAAGCTGATTGAATTATGTAACAAATCGGAGATGTCCATTCTGTTTATTTGGGTATAAATTTGTATTATCTTCAACTATGAATACTGTCATATCTGGGAAGATATTGTAGGGCGTATGAAATTTGTCTCTGTCATATATACATAACATATTCCCGATATTGATATTGTCATCGACCATCGATACGCATGCGCATGCGTCACCGTTGGAAACTCAATTAAACCCTGCTCTGTACTTTTAACGTATAAGTATAATTTATACTGAAGTCACAATGTTAGTGACTGATATATGCAACAAAATGTTTCCTCTAGATTTTTTGACTTTAAAATTTATATGTAAACAAAATTAAACAATATCTAGAAATAGACATAGAAATGTGGAGGTCCTTGCAGGTCAACATCAATTCTCACATTGCGCATTACTGACATGTTTCTAGGACAACACACAAAGATCATTCATAGTGCAAACGAATCTGAAATTTACTACGCTCATACAACGTATAATACTGAAGAACATGATAATAGTAAAATGCCAAGGTTATTTCTCAGTCAATTTAATTTATTAGTATTTTCTTCTAATTTTAATAATCTGTCAATATCTTAATCAATACTGTTTTACTTGTCTAACAAATATTATTCTTCATAATTATTCACAACCAGTAATTATTCATAATCAACAATGCCTTCGACGATGCTACAAGGCCCGTCATAAATAAGTTATGCATAGAAGCATTTTGTTTTGATAAATTTTAGGAATATCATTGAGATTCATTATTTGGATAATACTTTCTTCTGTATATTCTAGCATTTTAATAGAAATGACAAACACATAATGCCTATTGGAGGTGACCAAAACTACTCTCAAAATATGCTAGAAAGTTCAATTAAATTGTGACCTGTTATAATATTGGTTGAAACAGTTATTTCGCTCCCTTATTATTATTTTAATTCAACACTACAATACCTATTATTATCTGGCCCTAAGTGACAGGTAAATGACCTTTATGAAAATATATTTACAAACTGTTCATCCATTTGATGGCACGTGATAAGCGTAAACAATACAAAAGATATGTAAAGATTCAAATAATGTATATATGCGTTAATGTATGACTTTATTTTGGACGAAACATTGCACTGAAAACCCAAAATTTGAAATGAAGAAGAATGAGACATAAAAGAAACATTTAGTCCATTTAATCAGGTTTGGGAGTTGAGTAAAAAATTTTACCATATCTACCGAGAAATACCCAAAACATGGTTAAAATTGTTCCAAACAAGACAGGCACCCTTCTTAATTGTTTTGTCTCTTCGACAAGCGAATGTTAATTAAAGCGATGATTTATAAGTTGATTCAACTCTTAACATTTCATCGCTCATGTATTGTAAATTAATATGAACTAAACTGCCAAAAGTCAAATTGACAATTGATTTTCAGTTCTCCGTCTACTTAATTAATTAACATAATACTTAATTACTTCATATGAAACTTTGACGAGTCATTCTAATTATCTATATCATTGTGGAGATTATTAGTGTAGATTGTCGAAAAAAAAGCAAGTTTTTAAGTAAACAGAAGTAAAAACAATAAAGCTATTTTATTAATAAATTTACCATCATACCATACCAATAATCATTAAAGCAAAGACGTATTTCCTCCCCGATATTACCCCGCTCCTGTTTAAAATAAAGTTAACAACTCTTGAAATATTGAAATAAAAAAAAAACAGCGATTTCAATGGCAAGGACGAGAATGACTGTTTTATCTCATGATCCTATGTCTTTTTGTCTTGTGGGGGGGGGGGGGGAGCTTTTATAAATCTGGACTATTTAAAGCTTTCATATTATAATATCATCGTCTGTTCTAGAGATATTGTGCATGTTTTCTCATTATCTAATTAACTTTTTGTCGTAGACAATGCATCATTCTTTCAATATTTTTTATCTAAGACTAGACCTGTTCTCATCCACTTAATTTATCTTACCTTTTATTTTTTTCCTTTCTACTTAACTAAAAACTAGAGAGAGAAGAACATGCGATATACTTTTACCCTTTAAAAAATAACATATAAATGATGTCAAACGTCTCCATATGAGTGGGTTGATTCCATCCTGTATAGATCATTCTTCCAAGCTATGTTGCGTGACATAAACTTCAAGCTTCAGCAATGCCCTACATAATATTCAGACATAATTTCCGTCTTTTGAGCCCAAAAAAGAATACAGTATGCAGTTAAATTTATATGTCTTGTAAGTTTAATTTTTATTTCTTTTTTATTCTCATTTTTTCTTTTCTTTTTTTAATATATATCTTGTATTTTCTCCAACACTGATATAATTAGTTTTTTTGCGGTTGTAGCTCAAATAAAATCAATCGTTGTATTTCAATGGCAGAAATTGGTACATTTCCGTTTCCTTGTAAATCGAATTTCATGAAAGGAGATGGCAAGTGGAGAAAATTTTTTATTCCGAAGTGAAACTAAAGTGTCTGATGGAAGTATTTATAGTTCTTGATTTTCTTTAGAAAGAACTTTGACTATTCATAAATGCACTGAACAAATGTAACAGCCTACACAGCATGAACTCTCTCGGTTAAAAAAAAACAGCGACTGATTTAGTTTATTGATCAGTAAAATGTTCTAAAACATTACATATTATCACTTAATGTATGTGCGTTTTGAATGTAACTTGTTGCATAAGAGACATGATCTATGTGGTCAATTATCTAACATTTCTATGCGTGAAATTGGAATCGGTAATGTTTTTAGCAAGTGCAATAAAGGGATTAAATACATCGGTACATAAGGATAGAAATAGCGATGTTTATTACCATTATGGTAAACAATAGCTCTAACAGAAAGCTAGGACAATAGCATTTACAATGACAGTAACAGCATCAAGAATAAAATTGAGGACTGTGAAAATAACAGCAATAAGAATACAAATATAACAATAGCATTAACAATGGCGAATGCAATAATAATAATAGCAGTGAAAATTAAACTGACAATAGCAGCACCAATAACGATATCAATAACAATGACAATAACAATAGCAATACCAAAATAGCAAGAGAATTAAAAATGGAGAAACAATAACAATAGCAGTGACAAAGAAATTGACAATAGCAGCACCAATAACTTTAACAATGACAATAGACATAACATTACAAAAAAATAACAATAGCATTAACAATGACAAAACACAATAGCAGTGACAATAACAATAGCAGCACCAAAAATGTTATCAATGGCAATAGCAACAACATTACCAAAATAGCAAGAGAATTGACAATAGCGAAAGCAATAACAATACTAGAGACGGTGACAATGACAATAGCAGCACCAATAACGATATCGATGATCATAGCAATAACAATATCAAAATAGCAAGGGAATTAACAATGGCGAAAACAATAACAATAGCAACGATAAAGATAATGACAATAGCAACACCAATAACGTTTGCAAAAACAATAGCAATGACAATACCAAAATAGTAAGAGCATTAACAATGGCGAAAACAATTCATTCTAAATAAATATTAAATGGCTGGCTCGTTGCTTTAAAAAAAACAACTTTAACGAGGACGTTATGAGTAATGTTAATCCATTGTTTTACAATTCCAATCGTCAAATAGATTGTTAGCATGATATAAATGACGTCACACCCAAAAATGCAATTCAATATCATATTTTGCCTTGACGTTTTACTAATATATTGTGATCATGTAGTCACAGACTACAAAAGTCTACTGTTTCCTTAAAGACTTCGTAATCGACTTGTGGTTTTGTGCTAAAATTGATAATGCAACCACTTTGATTGATAAGATATCTCAACATATTTGTATGTAACCTATACATTAATATACTTGTAAAAATATTCTTCTATAGAACATCGAACTCTTTTCTGCCTAAATTGTCCATGGAATGAAATAACTAAATATGCATGTGTTTGTTATAATAATACTAATAGTGGATAGCGTATGCATGTCTCCATAATACCCTATGATGATCACAATGCAAGACACTGTGACAATAACATCATCTATGCATACGGACTTCACTGTGTGATGTATGTCCTCGGAACTCCTATAGGATACACAATGATGGTATATTGACAAAAAAACGCTCGTCATTATCAATTATATTCTAAACCCAAACTCATTGCTATGAGAAATAAGTCAACGATTTTCAAAAAGTTTTTCTTAACCCCAGAGGCGAAAAATGCATCTACACAATCTCAACGAATTTTAATAGCGTTTTATACACGAATTGCCTAATAAGTGAATTAAAAGCACATCATTTGTTTATTGTTGACATATCGACCCTTAGGCAATTCCATCAAAATAATAATTAAAGTAATCATTCTTTATCTAAGGATTATATATATGTATATGTATGAAGAGAGACAGGCAGAATTAATAAGACTTAAAGCAAGACTCGTTTCTTGTAAATCAAGGTTAAAGTAAAATAATTCTGTTTTTTTTTTTGATCTGAGTATAGAAATTATCTTTGGCTGCTTAATCGACAAGAATGATATATGTAATTTAAGAATAAACATTATGTTAAATCATTGTCTAATTTATATTTGGTGTGGATAATCATGGGATAATCTACTTATAATTTGAGCAAAAGTAGATCCCTTTAAGCTCAGAGTAATTTCACGGTAATATGCTACATCGTCCCTGCTTTCAAGTAGAAATTATAACAGCAGACATTCGACAGTCAATTCATTAATATTTATATACACAGCCCCCCCCCCCCACCTCCCCCCCCTCAAAGAAAAAGAGAAAGAATAATAAATAAAAAATAAGGATTATATTTACTGGGCATATTTCTTATACCAAAAATAGTTTCCAAATTAATGTTCGTTGATAATTTTCAAGTTGACATTATAGCCCATTGGTTAAAATTTACACCCTTTACACCCTCCCCCAACCACGCCCTTCTTTCCTAAAGTGGCCTCATGTAAGAATTTTCTACTGGGATGGGTTGGGGGTGGGATACAATCGAAATTTCAAAATGGAGTCCTGTGAATTTTCTGGTTGAATTAACGACATAAAACCATATACCTCAATATAGTATATGTGTTAACAGTAAGAACAATTTTCTTGATTCATTCGGCATTTTTGACATGATCGGTGGAGCCCACAAAGGGGATCCTGTACGTGGAAGAGGTGATACTTGGGGGGGGGGGGGAGGGGGAGGGTATACACAAATGTGGGTTATATGATCTATAACTTCTGCAGTGGGAATCGCAGGGTTCCTTCTCCTAAAATATGTATACCGCTATCAAGCCATATGAGGTTTCCGGGTTGCTCTTGTTGTTAATTTCTGAAATTCGCCTCTCTTTTCTACATCGTCAAACTTTGAAATAATTAGGTTATTCTTGATAATTATAAAAACAGTATCTCTTAATATTAATATAATGTGCATGATCAGTCACAAGTAGTTCAGCGGACCTTTCTGTTTTGAAATCAAAACCGTGACAGAATATTAACATTTCATAATTATACTGCTCTTGTTCAGGATCTTACTTAAGTAGAGCGGAACAAGACTAGGGTCGACTTTCCAGCCGTTAAACATAAAGTGCCACGTAGAGCAAAACAATGACTCAGTACATTAGTTTGTCAAAATAAAAGAAATACAAGAAAGAAAAAGAAAAATTCAACCTCAAATTTCCCCTCAAGAAAATATTACCTTAAAACGAAAGCATTATCATTTGTTATATACTATATATATATATATATATATAGACATATATATATCGGATATATATATATATATATATATATATATATATATATATATATATATATATATATATATATATATATTTATATATATATATATATATATATATATATATATATATATATATATATTTCTATACATATATAACCTACACATAATAAAATGGTTTATTTAATCGTCAGTTTGAAACTAATTTCCTTGCCTATTTTTGATAAAAACCTTACTCACAAACATATGACTAATTGGTTTTTAATGTGAAGACATCAACCTTGGGGAGATCCATGTACCATTGGTAGCATTCGATTAGACTTACTCAAGTCGTAATTTGTTGTCGTTCTATTCACTTACACGATCTGGTATTGATTGGTAAGCTGCACCAGATATTATAATGGAGGGAAAAAAAGAAATTTTAATAAAATCATATCGAGAGGAGAAAATAACATGTCATATGGTTGATATGAGCTGTAAACCAAAAAAAAAATAGAAGGTTACAGATATAGTAAACAAGTTTCACGTAGATGATTTGTGATTTGACTATAGATTTGACCATTGTAATCCTTATTGTACGTATTGATGACGTAAACAAAATCCTTGGATTCTGTACAGTCGCCGCGATGCTGTGTGTGATGTACGGATGCGAACGCATCTAAGTGTTATGCCCATATTTAGGTTATGCAACTTGTTTACGAGCGGAGTACATGAGCTGATCAGAGAAATATATAGTTTAGCACAGGTAACACGGCATCGTACGATATTTACGCCCCCCCCCCCCAAAGGTAGTATAGCAAATGAAACCAAAGTAATGACGCCATATTGTTTTAAACTTAATCTGGTTTCGAAAAAATCTACTCACTTTATCCGTAAGTCATGAGATTGCCGGGTTTAAACATCAGCGCTCATGAACCTTTAACATGAGCATGTATAGTATCTATTCCCTTTACAAGTGACTAGTGATACTTCACTTGATGTAATATCCTCATAATCACAGGGTCACATAATCGTGATGTTAAGGAACTTGGGTTGAGGGTGGACCAAGTTGCTTCGTTTGTCGTACAGGGCTCTGTATACCTTGGGTGACTCTTCTTAAAAAGTGCATCTATCAATTACAAAGAATTTTACCATGGAGTAGAATCTCGAAACGATTAGAAACAACTCCGGAATGAGTACATGCCATTTGTAGCTTCTGCACACATAAAGGTAACATTTTCTCGGCTACCGTAGTAATGATAACGATCAGCCGACAAATACTTTCTGAAACAAAATGGCTGGCCCCATATTAAACATTTTCAAATTGCCTAACAATCCGTCCTGAGTTCAGTATTAGAAACTCACATCTAGATTGTCAATATTGCTTTTACCAGTCTAAATAATCAAAGTAATAATATAAACATAGTACCTAAGTGAGCATACGTTAACAAATAAATGGCGAAAAATTTCACGTGATAGTAAAAAAAAAAAAAAAAAATGATGTTATCAGATATTTGTCCTTCACATCACAGCATTCAAACAACGCTGCTCCATATTAGATTTCCAAGTATGGTATGTTAATATAGAGGGAAAGTTCACGCAACCTCTTTTCTTGTCGCTACTACATTCCATGTGGGCGAGAATGTTTCAACGACTTCCTCGTTATAGAAACGTCTGATTAAAGTAGCTTTTAGGGTAATTTGACCAGATTAAATAATTTTGTTAATTGACCAAATCAAGGAACCTTGCTAGATTATTGTTTTTATAATATGAAGGTTAATTAGCGGGTTATATTAACGTAATCAAGTAAATTAATTCTAATCGATTCTCGGCAATTTGATACACAAGGCCCCCCTTGTTTTGCTTTTTTTTTGGGGGGGGGGATATGTCTAAGTAATAAACACAACCAACTTAAAGTTTTCAATCGTTTCGACGGGTATTTCTTCATTATTTGAAAAAGAAACCTGAGTATTACAAATTTAATAAGCTACTTTGCTTTGGGATTTAAGTATCGAATATTGCATCGTAAAAATGAATAATGGCAACTTTGAGACAGCTCCTTTAAAGCGAGATCCGGGGTTTGGATCAACTAAAGAGAACCTTGATTCAAGTACGCAATGATGACAGTATCAAACAGGAACCTGTTCTGCCCACCCCTCCCCCTCCCCCACCCCCACCCGAAAAAAAACAAGTGAAAATATTTGCTCAAGATAATGCAGACTGTGTTACAGTACTGTTTTTTAAAAAAATTTATTGAGCGATGCAAATGTAACAAAAATGTGATGTCACTTGTTAAACATTTCTCACCCCCCCCCCTTCGAAAAAAAAGACCTCCCATGCATGTACAGAGAAAGAATAAAAATGGTTTCTTTTTAGTTAATATTCTAGGACTTAAACAGCAAACCTGGCATTCATAAAAGAACAAAATTGGGGAAGAAATTACAGATTTTGCTTTAATTTTCCGCGAACTAAAATTCTTCGCCTGAGGCTCTTGTGAGCTTGCGCTGTTGGAAATATTGTCTATTTAGTTCGTACTGGTGATTCGGCCATGTTTTTTGTTCAGTTTAAACGTCACTGAAAAACCTAAGAAAATGAGAATCTATCTCAAGTTTCATGGATTGTGTACCTTCATAAGAAATATATACCATAGGGAGGATTACATGTTTATAACTAATGTATCATATTTCATAGGTTGGCTATCTTTAACAAGAAGAATACATTCTACGGAGAATTACCTTTATAATCTATACATGTATACTCTACGGATCACATCTAAAATTGAAAAATATTGTTGTAATACAAAGTCATTTATCATGATAAAACTCTTAACATACTTTTCATGTTCGATCAAAAGGAGAATGAAAGGACATTTAAGTTAGGAAATCCATTGAACATTGAAACCATACTATGCGTATGATGGTTTCTCATATGTGGTGTTTTCCCAAATTATTATTATTATTATTATTATTATCATCATTATGCGGCTAACGAAAGGGGAAAGGTTTATATCATAAAAGATCTTAAATGGACTCACGCTTTCACTAAAGTAACGTTTCGCCCATGTGCACTTTAGGCTGTGAATAAAACTTTCAATGTGTATAGCCTTTAAAACCACCGTACTTAACTGTATTTACTAAGGTAGTGCGCTTCACTTTGTCGGGATTATACCAGCCCAAATAAAGTAAAAAATTATTGTTTCAAAAGGTTTTAATAAAACGTTTGGGAGGATTAGGAATAATTAAAAACAAGTATACGAGTTGGGACAGGTCGTATAGCTTTTCACAATAATGTTCCTATACCCATGGGAGAAAGGTCACGTGATAACCACATATGCAAGATATTTTTACGTCCAGAAAGTTTGGGCTGAAAATTGAACCTGAACGTGTCATCCCCATTGCTGGCAATGAAAATTCCTAAATACTTAAAGTGGCCGTTTTTTACCTTAATAGTCACATATTTGACATAAGGAGGGGCTCAAAGCTTATATGGGCCAAGTGGGTATAGAGACATGATTTGTCTTAACTGACTGTCAGCCCTTAGGCCTGTTTAAACGCCTTGAGGGTACTAAGAGTTTCCCTCAACGACTCGTTACTCCCATCTAGACAAAAGAACTGTGTCATCAGCGTACATGAGGACTTAAGTTTCACTGCCAGCAATATTAATACCTTTAATACTCTAATTATGAAATCATTTCCAGTGTCCCGAATCTCAACACAAATTATAAACAGATACGGACTCAGCAGACAACCCTGTCCTACTCCACACTGAATGGGGGAAAATCCAGTAGTAAAATAAAAACCATTATTGCAAACACATGTGTGCAATTGCTGTAAAATACCTTAACCCACCTCTTAAAACTCTCACCAAAATTAAAATATGCATGAAGTGTAGAGTGGATAAACCAACACTCGAGACTATTAAAAGCCCTTTTCAAAATCTAATACAAAGAGGAGACCAGGGATGTTATTTCTTATCAGTATAGTCTATCAAATCAAGAACGAAGCGTACAGTTTCACCTATGAATCTATCCCTTAATGAAAACCCGATTGAAGATAGGGTTGTAATGACTTTAGAGAAAACACGTTTTAGCCTAGCTGTAATAGCCTTCGCGCCTATTTTATAATCAGTATTTAATACAGTAATCAGACGATAATTTTGTATCGAGGTGGAATCCTTACCAGGGTTAAGAATGAGTGTCATGATTTCTCTGGCTTGTTCGTTCAGCAGGAAGCCTGTGTGATAACTTAAGTTTAACGCGTCCACCATCAAATCACCAGTACTGGGCCAAAACTTCTTATAAAATCTTACCGAAAGGTCGTCACTGCCAGGTGCCTTTGTCATTGTTTAGTGACTTAAGTATACCTGCGTGCACTCGACAAGAGACACTCCACCCTCACAGGAGCAAGAATCGTCGTTACTTAATGCTAAATTTGAGAGCCCGTCAAAAACAAACCATGCATCTACATATGAATAATTCGAAGAATAAAGTCTGGTGAAATAGATTCGAATTTCCTCTAAAAATGTCATATTTGTCGGTTAACCTCACATGTTCCCTATAGAGTTATTTTCTTTGTTACGTTTTGCAAAATTTAAAAAATCCTTTGTATTTTTCTCCCCCTCCTCCCCCCTCCCCATCTTGCTCTAGATCTAATAATAGTTCCATTTAACTTGTACTCATAGAGCAACACTACATCATTTGGGCGTTCCTTAATTGGGCGCGCAACTCCAGTGCTTCGTTCTCAAGGATCTTTTGCTCATTGGCAGAGATCTCTTTCATGAGTACATCTTCATTCTTGCGTCGCTCCTTGGCCTTTTCTTTAGAATAGGTCACACTATGAGTTCAAATTTTAAACTTAAGGAATATTCCCACTTAGAGGACGGATCGTTAAGGCTTCCGTCGACCATAACGGTATATGAATAAGCCCTCATGCACACAAGACTTATATATCCCGTGTTATTCAAGAAGTCATTGTTAAATTTCTAATATGCTGGTACTCTTTTAAATGAACGAAGTTGGATCGACATACTTATCATGAAGTGGGGGTCTGATTGGACACCCGGGCAATTGAGTATATAAATAACAGAATGCAAACGGGTTTTAGATAGCAGAAAAATATCTAGCCTAACATGATTCCCGCTCGTGATATTTGAAGACCAAGTATACTCTCCAATAAAGGGGTTTCTGTATGTCTCCAGACATCAACCAAATTGTACATATTCATCAACGCTAGGCATTCCTCTCGAGCCCCCAAGTCAGTCATCGGTTTACCAACAACCTTGTCTATTTCTAAGTTTAAAACAAAATTAAAATCGCCAGCGACAATGATACACTCATTATGGAAGGATTGTTGTTAAAAATATCTATAAAACACAATGGTGTATCAGCGTTAGGAGCCGATTCATTAGTTTATACCAAGTTTATGACGTATTTTTCATGATTTGAAATAGTGCAAATAGCTGACAAATATTAGACTAAACTCCACCAAAATATAAATGAATTTTAATGTTAGTTCTTTTGGAAAACTGGGGGTATAGGCTTAGGTAAAGTTGCTACCAACGGCCCAGTAGTCCTAATACAATCTCTCATGTTCTACTTGAGCTGACTTTGTTTTGCAAAGTGACTGATGTAATGCAAGATTAAGCATGTGTTGTGATCAACAAATTCACCAAACCAGCATAGTAAGCTTTATTTGCGTACAGAAGTCGCTATACGGAAAGCATTACTTTAAAAGATGATCATGTTTGCTTATGTTCTTAAATGTTTCTTTTGTTTTTTGTTGGTTTCTTTGTTTTGTTTCTTGTTTCTTTTATATGTTTGGTTGTTTTGTTTGTTTATCTTTTCTCTTTCTTTTTTTAAGTCTCAAGTCAAGTGTTGAGGTTGCTTAAGTCACTGCGACAGTAACAATATTATATATATATATATATATATATATATATATATATATATATATATATATATATATATTCATCAGCCTCTTTAATCCAGCCAGTCTTGGCCAGTTTAAATTACGTTATCCAATTTACCATACCGACTGAAGCCCGGCGTATAATTCCGTTATCCCATTTTTTTTTTCTTCTGAGGCATGATATTGTTGAGCAACAAACCTCGAAAATAATATTTCAAATGAAATGGAAAGAGACAAGCAATGAACAGGCCGCCATGGAAACCTGATACGAGGGGTCACCTGGATGCTAATATTCACATAAATGTCAAAGTCAGGACCTGCCATTCCATTCTCCTCCTCATTGAATTATCTCCAAGGCTTTCGGAAAAGTGAACCTTGGATATAACGAGGCAAGTTAAGCGAAGCGAAATCTATTAAAATTCCATCTGGCATAGAATAACGAATCACTGACACCGATTTTTCTGTTGTGTGATTAACATATATTTACATCTTGGTTCCGTCAAGGTACCTGGCTATATTCCACGTAGAACTGTACAAATCTATATCTATTAATCGATCAATATCAATATATATATATATATATATATATATATATATACATATACATATATATACATATATATATAAATATATATACATATATATATACATATACATATATATACATATATATATAAATATATATGTATGTATATGTATTCGTATATATATATATATATATACATATTTAATATTGATTTATTGATAGACATATAGATCGGTAGATATATAGATATTTTAGTTGATTTTCGACACTAAAATCTCATAATGAATGCAATTTATTGCTATAGCTTGTACATTTCAAACATTCGTCAGAGGATTTCGAACATGTTTTTTCAACACCAATGTGAAATAAAAAACGTCGATTGCAGGGATTAGTGACCCGTTCATTAAATTTTTATTTTTGGGGAAAATAAAACACAGTATCTCGGATTGATCAATTCAAATTTACCTAGGGTTGGCAACGAAACGCATATATAGATCATAAAAGCAACCAGCTTTCAATTTCTTCTTCCCCTCCTCTCCCCTCCCCAATCACCCCCTCCCCCTTCCCGACAACCCAACAAAAAATATTAATTATACCCATATTGTCAAGTTTCTTTTATATTCCAAGGTAAATTTAAATTCTAGTCAGTAAGCAAATCGTCAAAGGAACATTTGTCGTGTGATATTAATAACACACACACATACGTACATATACATAGGCTATATGTGTGCTAAAGCGAGCAACAATATAATGATCTAACAGCCTTCATGGGTGATATTTATTTTCTAACGTGATAAAATTCGATACGCGCTATTGATTAACGAGCGGGGAGCCTTTAGCCAAAGTCTAGATCATTCATTATCAAATTGCCTAACAGTTTCTCAGCGATCTTTATATTGTAAATCTTTCATCTTCTGAACATACCAGGAATGGATCATGAAAGTAAACACGAATGGGAATTTACCAAGGAATTTTGGTTAATCCTTCGGCTTTAATCTAGATAATATAATTGGTAAATGTGTACTTAATTATTACGATGCGTGACATCGTTATTATCACAGTTGTTAATAAATATATATATATACACACACACACACACGCACACATATATATATATATATATATATATATATATAATAAGCAAGCAAATATTTATAGAGCGCTTTATGCAAAGGCCTCAAAGCGCTTAAAACAAGTACACAAATATGCAAGACAAATTACTGTAAATTTTGGAATAAATGTGTTTTTAAGAGACGCTTAAAACAGTCAACCGATGGTGCATTGCGAATTGAAGATGGTAGATTGTTCCAGATATATATATATATATATATATATATATATATATATATATATATATATATATATATATATATATATATATATACATATATATATATATATATATATATATATATGTATGTATGTATGTATGTATATATATATATATATATATATACATATATATATACATATACATATATATATATATATATATATATATATATATATTACAAGTAAACCTTTTGTTTGCTATTGAGTTGTGTATAGCGTTACTATATGAACGATAACAGGTTACTTACCATTCATTCAAAATATAAAAAAGCGACGTTTTTATTGGATACCGTAGATATTGATTTATGTTTTGAATTTCCTAACCTTATCAAAACATAATCTACAGTAGAAAGTTAGAGGAAAGCATACAGACGCACTCGGGATTGTAACGATGCATGAAAGCCGAGTAGGATTGCACGTTTTGTTAGTTCTTATGTAATTATATCAAGGTTCTCCTATATAATGTAACAAAACTGGAATTTATTGAAACCGATAGTGCAGATAGGAATTGTAGCGAGGAAAATTTCTCTCTAGTGTTATAGTTCGTCGAACCCACAACAAGGCCATATTAACTTGCATATGTTTTCATTGAGACACCACAGTAAGCATTGCGGTTTCGAACTGTGTAGAAATAGTTCTGAAACGAAGCGAGCTTTGATAGAACACGATTACAGCCACATCGTCGTGGATCTACGTAGTCATAACAGGGCAGTTCCTTGGTCATAATGGAGTCGGAGAGGGGTGGGGGTGGGGGAGACATCGGGGATGGCAATTAACAATTCATGATGCATGCATTTGCAAGGTGTAAACAGGGTTACATATGAGATACATGTTACGGGGTTTTTAGGGCCCTTATCAGGCACCCTTTGTAGAATGCATCTGGGTGGAATTCAGCTTGACGGGTGGAGGAGAAGAGGGGAGGAGGGGAAGGGGGAGGGAGAGGAGGAGTGGAAGAAGGGAGAGGAGAGGAGAGCGAAGGGAGGCCACATAACTAAATAGGGCCCACATACTGTCGAATAGTGAGATTCACTATTATCACGTGATTAAGTACAACACCGGCTGTTGCAGTCAATATCAACATATTTTGAACAATGTTGAATTTTTCCATTTCGTGTACTCTACCATTTCAACAAAATATAACACTAACCCTATATATAAATAATATATGCAATATATTTTGTAATAATTCTTTGCAGTAATTACTTCCATTTTCTTCTTTCTTTACTTCCAATTTCATTTCACGTATCGTTCAGGTCAACGCACTGAAAAGTTGCCTTTTTCGCTTTCTTTTTGATTTGTTCCTGTCTTTGATTTGATTCTATCTAGGTGTGCGATTTTCCTTTCAAAGAAAAAAGCCATCATTGATTGGCTTTTATGACAAAAAAGTTAAAAATTGATCGCTTAAAATTTCGTTGAGTTTTGAAGTACAAAAGAAAAAATTCACACTTTTATGAAAGTACTGAATAGTTGCACAATATATCGAACCATTCTGAAAACTGTTGAAAAGTGAATGTAGGTTATTATTTTCATTTTCATGCCCAAACGACTCTATTCTGCAAAGCAAGTATATCATGAAAAAAAACTATATCAATACGCTCTGAGTGACGTTTCAAAAAATCAATAGAAAACAACAAAATAAGGCCTGGGAATTCACTGCTATAAAAATATATTAAGAACACTTTGAGCTAAAAAACTATAATGAAAGACGAAATTCAGTTATAGGCCATTTGTAACAACTGTCAGATATTGTTTTAACTGCGTCTATGTAGGATGACCCAGTGAAGAAAAAAAAACACAAAAAATGCCTCGTTTTGTAATGATTCAGTGAAAAATCGAATCAGGACACATCATGAAAGGAAACATGTGAAGAGTGTTTACTGTAAAACGATGATATAATCCATAAACATTTATCATCTCGACAAAATTTCAAAAATTATGCCCGAAACAACGCTATTCTTTGGCGTTATTCACGCTATTTTACGTATACGCAATGAACGCATGACTTTGTTTTGTCTTTGGCACCTCCACCCTACACCCTCCCCTCCTACAACAAAAAGGGGATTACAGAAGTGTAATTTTTAAATGTATGAACCTTTCTAAAGAAAAAAATATAAAAACTATGTAACACATAACAATGTCGTCTGGCACAGACCTAAAATTATCTCTCTGTCCCTGCTATGGAAGGAATGGCTCAGCCTTATTTCTCCATCTCGGCTTTGAAAGTAGTATCTTTTTCAGTGAAGCCTCCAGTAACCTAATCATCACAATCATGAAGTTTAAAATGTCAAAATCCACCGGGATTAGCAGAACGTGAATTTATATTTCTTTCATCAGTGGATAACGATTTGTTAGTTACGCCGTCAATCTGTCTGGTGCTCGGTGATTGGTTGAGCAGGCCTACGCGCAGGAAACAGCGAAAGTTAATTCTTCCTTGCCCTATTCTCCAAAGATTTACCAAAAGGTAAAAAAAAGGAGAGAAAGAACGAGGTCTTAAAAAGAACTGGGATTTGTCATTAAAATATGTCTCGTATATAAAAAGAAAATGGCGGATTTTCTTACCCTTAGGAGGACCGAATCCTATTTTAAATTATTAAGAGATATGTTTATATATATATATATATTATATATATATATATATATATAATTATAGATACATACATACATAAAGATATATACATATATATAGTTTTTCGTAGACAGAGCCAGGTATCTTGATGGAACCAAGATTACATTTTTATGTAGATATACCTCTTTAGGGAGTTCATGGCAAATAAACTATGTTCGTTGAGACGGAACGGACTTCCTGGGTGATTTATCAGGGCGAAGAATTATGTGAATGCCTTGGACGATGAAGAACGTAGAGTTAGGGGAAGGTCTTCTTCCAATTGATACAAACTATTATATGGACCACTGGAGAAGTTATTAATCATTAATAAAATGTAATTAGTTTCTCCCCAGGTTTTACTCCTCGACATTTCCATCTCTGTCTGCTCTCGCCCAGCGTAAAAATATGTCTCTAGTATATGTATGTATGTATATATACATATGTATGTATATATATATATATATATATATATATATATATATATATATATATATATATATATATATATATATATACAGCAATTATTGTAGCCTACACCAAAATAGACAGGGAAGGGAGGAAGGGGGGTTTCGAAACAGCTGTTTGACCTCGATAAGTAACAACGTTCGGTATTAATATCAGACGTTACTAGTATAACTCAAAAATAGGATCAAAATTAATTAAACTAAAACAATCTTCTGTGTCATTGATTAGTTGTTCATTGTGGATTCCAATCCTTCCAAACATTTTCATTACCCAAACAATAAGAAAATGTTCAATAAAATTCCACTTCCTCATCTAAATAAATCACCTTTAAAATTGCGATGTGTTAAAAACAAAGTCCTCCAAAATGGCATATTTTGATTACTGATGTTTTCATTGTAAATCAGTGTGTTAAATTGAAATCACGTGAAATTGCACAGAGATGGACTATCCCTCACGTCATTGGAAACATTATTTAGAGAGGTGTAATACAATTAACGTAATCAATAACGTATATTAAAAACTATACGCGTTCTCGTGGGAGAGTGAGAGCGGGGAGGGTGGGAGCTCAAAGTACCATATAACTGTAAATTAATGAAATAAATTATAAGGGCAAACTGTTTGTCTATGATGTCACATTCCTTTAAGAATACCCTTGATGAAATTTCTTTGAGAAATGCCTCGCCTGGTGACTACTCCATTATTGACGTTGCGATCTGGAAATGTGTGTTTTCTGTAGTCTCATATCACAATATTCACAAGATTATATCCACACATATTCGTAGCATTGGCCATTGTCGCTGCAGTTGCGAACCTACTGGTATGTTATTAGTGATAGGCAATTCCCAGAGAAGCCTTGCAACGTTTACAACAAAACTCAAACCATTCTCCTTAGAATCCATTTCATGTTTTCTACTCAAGAAAAAAGAGCATCTTCAATATAGAATAGGAACCAACCTGTCTTTGCCACTAACTCTACTATCCGCAAAACCGAAACCTACTGTTGATATCAAATATCCAATATTTCTCATTTGCATATTTTCAATACTTCCTATATGCTTGTACATTCTTAACTCCAGAGAATGCGAATTCACTCTTTGAGGGTGTCAGGGTTGATCACTCTTTACAGATATAAAATTCAGTTTTACCCAAAGTGTGGCTCCGTGTCACGTGACTGCTACAACTAGCGAATGTATCACCCACTCATTTTTTTACTCATATAAGACTTAAATTGAAAAGAATTCAGTTTGAAAAAAGACAATGTTTACTTTTCGAAGGAGTGATTACTTTTTGACTTGCACAAAGAGTGTCTTCTCCAGATCAGAAACTCATATCTTTGACAACCAATATCCAAACAACGTCTTTTGTACACTTGCTTTATACTTCCTACACAATAGGGAATTACCCTTGCTTATTTTAGTCATTTTGTCTCAATATATAAGGCTTAATATATAAATATATATATTTATATATATATATATATATATATATATATATATATATATATATATATATATATATATATATATATATATATACATACATATATATATATATATATATATATATATATATACATACATAACGCTATCGCGTCCTAGTTTTTTTCAATCTACAAATACGCCCTTTGCATTTTTAAAATTACCTTCAAGACGCTCCCCAAATCATAACTGTAATATTTCTTCCGTTTGTCAACGTTTGACATCAAAATAAACTTTGCTAGAAATAAAAGCAAACAAAATTTGCAGTATACGCTCAAGAAATTTAGCCCTTCCGATGATTTTTAGAACAAGATAATTAAGTCAGCTTGGCATAAATCGCGAGTTATTGGATAAGACCGTATAGACAAACCGAGCCCATAAATTAGAAGATAAAAAGACGACCAGACGGTGCGTGACCAACTCTCGCAGCTTGGTGATTGCAAAAATTTATTAAGTGCAAGTCATAAGACTCTGTCAATAAATGCGTGTTTATCAAACAAAAAATCAGTCGCTCTTGAATTTGTTTAATGTGTACGTATGATACGCATGCATTATGTTTAACAAGGCTCTTCCACGATGAGTATACGCCATCGGAAGATATATAGTGATACCTTGTTTGACAGTTAGAACTTGGCAACACTAAGATGCTACGTAGCATTGAGGAGATCGAAAAAGTGGTACATATATATATATATATGTAGCCTACATATATGTCTATAGAAAGCCTAGCTTTATATCTATATATAGCCTACGGTGGAATGACGACCTTCCTTAATGGTTTCGAACCTCTGGACATACTATCAGTGTCCATGGCCTAGTTGGTTAGGGTGCCCGGGTTCGAATCCCGGTGGAGGCTGGAAGATTTTCACTGTTCTGGATATTCCAACCCATTACAATTGCAAATATATATGTATGTTTAGTAGCACTATAGTATTATATAACATTTTTGCGCACAATAATAATAATATAATATATTCATTTATAGAGCGCAACTATATGCAAATGAAATTATATGCGCTATTTTTATCACACATTTATACACCTTGGTCAAGAGAGGCAATGGAGATAAAGTGCCTTGCCCAAGGACACAACGCAATGATCTGACCAGGACTCAAACCTGTAATCCTTAGATCACAAGTCCACTGCCTGAACCACTTGACCACAACGCTCTCAACAACAGTCCATAATTATTGATCTGATCATATTTCAGTGGCAAGTATAGGTGTTATATGTTTTAGCATACTTTATGTGTTTATTAAACCTCATAGACCATATCACAAAAAAAGATATTCAACGATAAAACGTCACTTTCAAGATTAAGATAAGCTCAAATGTAAATACTAATATTTCATGTGAATTTCGTGTGTCTTTATCAGTCTAACCTATGTTACTGTTACACTTTATTCTGCGAGTGAGATGGTATGTTTTGTATTCTGCATGTGCTACTCAATTTGTCAAATCTGTACGTCATTTGACAATGGCTCTCGAATGACAGTTAAGAAGAATACAACCAACCTTGAGAGAAATATCACATATAGTATTCCTTAACCTACAAGTCTATCTTCAGGGATCTTCAGGGAATATCACAACCACCCGTCCTTTTGTCTGAATCGTAAAGCTCAAACAAATGTTTTCGTATGTACGTTTTGCTTCTACTAATGCCCAAAAGCTATTTGGATGTATTAAATGTTATTGGAGTTTGTTTAGATGTAATAGGGATGTTTTTTATGTGATTCCGCCACAAACATAAAACAAGGTTATTACCGTGTTATTATGACATGGGATTACATATTGAAGAATATTCTACGCATGTAGTTACATGACATCTGTGTCATGCATCTTACAGTTATATAAGCAATTTATCTAGGCTGTACTCCATACATATATACAAACACACACACACATACAGGCACATACATTATAAAGAAAATCCACGTATACTCAAAAAGCAAATATAAATAGAAAAAATCTTAGCTCAGGGTGAGTATTAATCAAATCATAGTCTGTAGTTTTCACTAAAAAGTACTGAAAATGTTACTTCTCTATTCCCCTTGCCCTTCTGCCCGTTCTTAACAACCGACACAGATGCCCATTTATTGGGGCATATAATACCTTACAAACACATCTGGTGAGAGTATCCTGATAACTTGAAAAGTTCAAAAGTAGTTTGCGTGTACACAAGTGATAAAGATGTATATATTTTCACACCTCTCAAAATAGAACTAGTTGATCAGAGAATTATGGATTCAACCGACCTTACCTTGAACTTTTTTCTCTTTTTACCTACATAGTCAGTTAGATAATGTCGTATATAAGAAAAAGGTTCACTTATCACGTGGAACGCAATCGATAATTAATTGATGAATGCAAGAAAGTCAGGCGTATCCTTGCCCCTGGGCTGTTAGTAACACACCTATCTAGGTTTATTATCTGGCTAATAAGCTGATACGATTGAATTTGGAGTTACTTTAAGCAACTTAGCTTCTTGCAAGGTGTCAAAGAGGTTACTTAGGCTCTCTGTCTATACTTACAAAGGCAAAATCAATCTTTGTCGGGATATCTTGTTTTTGACTCAGTTAGGATCCTATAACGTATATATCTTCCACTTCACTGTAGTGAAAGTTATGTATAAGAAGGTTACATGGTTCCTCAATGCGCTGAAGTAGTCAGAATATAGTTTCGCCTTTAAGGTGTTTGTATATTACAGTCTGTGGCAAACGGAGTTTTGATCATGAAGGTTAATCCCTGGTTTAACTAAGGATGTTTGCAAATTTGATATGGTCCTCCTTCAAAACACAGTATTATTGTTGCGTGGTGGAATAAATTTGCCCTGATTTACCACTGATCAGATGGGTAGGGGCCCAGGGCCCCCGATAATGCAGGCCTCCAAAGTAAGAAAGCGACAGAAAAAATGAAAGAAGCAAAAGGGGGAAAAGGAGAAAACTGATCTTTTCAAAAAAGTCTCACAGAATATTTTTAATTAAACGGATCTTTTTAGTTGCCTCCTCGTCATACTTATTTCATGATATTGAAAAGGATGGAGACTAAACTATACAATGTGTCTCACTGCATAAACTGCATACTGACACACACACATATTTACTACGTATAATGTGAACTTCATCCTCCTTGATTGAGGAATCAACATTAAGTTCTGGGCTAGGTTTCACAAAAAAAGGTATACAAGTGCCTGCTTAGAAAAGCAAAAAGTATTTTAGTAACATTGTCTGTACCAAATCCATAATTTGTTAAGATGTACATAGTACATGTTGCACTGTACGCATACAGTGACCACTTAGACGCAATGATGATAAAGATTTTGTGACAGTGTAATTTCTCCAGTAAAGAACGATGCGAGACAAGCAAAGCATGGACATTATGCTTTCTTCGTAAAGACGTGTAAGGCATTAATGCAATTTCAAATTGGTTAATTTAGTGCAATCATTCAAATAATATATAGTCACATAAAGGGTTATTCTTTTGCTTTAGAAAGTTAGCACCTTAACTTTAGTGCATTTCAAGTGTTGCAAAGAGTATTTGAAATAAAGAAATCCTGTCGCATCATGTATAAGATGTATATATATATATATATATATATATATATATATATATATATATATATATATTTGTACCGGTATATATTTGTATATATATATATATATATTAGTATATATTATTATTACTTTTTATTACTTTTTGAAAAACAAAGTCAACGTGTACTCCAAAAGGAAATATTAACAGACGTGTGCAGAGAAATAAGATATGACTCAAGGCTGACAAATAAGGAATACTGTTTTTTTTTTTACCTTCGGCAGCAATATTTCCCACTGCCAAGTAATGCTGTACATATATATATGCACATAGCATAACTGATATCTCAACGACATATCGTATCGTATACGGTCCGTATCTATATATTCATATATGATATGTACAATCAGGGAGCTGTTGTAGAAGCATCTTGATACAAGTATACTATGTATATTGCTCCCTTGAAAAAAAAGTAATAACTTGACGTTCCCACGGGATGGACAGATTTGGTGTAATCTTCCAGCAAATAAACAAGCCTTCTCCCTAATCGACATCCGGTAGCAATCACCTCCCTCTTCATTTCATGTATAATATAAATACGCAATCTGCTGTAATTTTCCGTCGAGAGCCCGTGATGAAAATTATCCTCATCGGTCACTTAATGAGGAGGGTTCAATTCCTCGCGAGCTATCCGTGAACATGAAATCTAACCCATTTGGCCGTTAAGTGAATTTGACCCATTTAACAGGTGATTAGCTGCTGTAAGCGTCATCGGTTGTGTCGTTGGTGTATGAAATGCCATAAAATATTTTGTTATTACGACGTTGTGATTACATATTACGTACAACTCAGGCCGTATACATTTACTTGACGTGTGAATGTCCGGAGAAATATGTGTGAGGACAGCGGGTCGGGGGTGGATGTAGGTAGCTTTCAATGTAGATAATATCGCAGTATATATATATATATATATATATATATATATATATATATATATATATATATATATATTTATGTTAGATAAGGAAATTCCAGATAGTCACCGTCACAATGTGGGCCACCTGTTCCTGCAGCTGAGCTCCCACCTCTCACCATGCACCTGATCACTTCAATGGATGCACGAACTTTAACAGAATGTACTGTAGTAGTAGTATGTACACTGTAGGTTTGGCCGTTAGAAAAACACATAGTTGAAGTCTCAGTCTTATTACAATTGTTAAAACAACGTTAGTATAGATTGGGTGTTGTGGTTGGTAGATTTATATATGGTTTGCAAAGCTTCCAAACATAGTCTTTCTCTTGTATATTTATGAATTAACTTGACGTGTAGCCTAAATACTTAAACCAATGTTTTTATATTTCGATGTCAAAAACTCCCGATAAGATGGCAAATCATCGGCAAAACTAAGAAGCCCTCCTCGAATATTTCGACGTAAAGAAGGTTAATGAGCCAGTAATTGATTAATAAGTTGAAATGGAACTTGTCTAGTCCAACTATTGACCTACATGTTTTTAGTGAAATTTGAACATAGAGAAGTTATTTAACTGTACATCAAAGATGCTTGACTATAAATCGTTATTTTGCCAATGTAAGCTATATGTAATGGTATATTGGTATACTGTATTGATTTGTCAAACCAAGTGGCTTGCAGTGGCATTTGTATTTAGTCTATATAGTAAATGGAAACGCATCCAACTTCTGTATGTATGATTAACAAATGAACTATTTTAATATCTAGTTTCAGGCATCTCCTTCCAATAATACGAGGTCATCTTCTTTTCATTTTCCTTTATATAAATACCACTTTATTTTGATTTCGTCTGGTTATGGCTGACGGCTATGGCACTAAATTTAATAACATTTAATTATCCTACTTGCATGTGGTCTCTTGTGTAATTCATTATTATATCCCAGCTCGGCATATACCACCTGACCCAAGGTTAATGTCAGAGAGTTGAGGGGATTCTAACCTAAGGAAAATTTTGAAAATTTGAAAGAAAACTTGACCAATATGTAGATCTTTGACATTACAAGGGCAAGGTTGTGAGGAAAAAGGGCATTTGGTTTGAAAGTAAACGTACTAGTACACAATCACGTTGTTTTAGTCAAATATTTATTTTCTTTACGTTCGTAATTTATAAATAAAGGAAACATGTTTTTTCAGGTCTATTTCTTCGTCTGTTTTGGTTGTGAATTAAATATGAACTGACCGTTTATACATAACTACAGTGGATAGGCTATAGCAATATGCATAATCTCCGCATTACTGGTTTGTTGTTATAATATTCAATTTTTTGGGGGTTACGGTGTCATTATTAGTTTTTAAGATTCAAATTATTTGCAAGAAGTTTGAGTATATAAACCGAGACAGTCCTCACGTACTGAAGCGAACACTGACCGTTCTACTTATAGAAGTAACTTTTTGTTTCTTTTTGTTTTCAGGGTTCAAAACAGTTTACACTTAATCCAATTAAAAATGAAAAAAAAGTCTTACAAATTCAAACTATTTATACAATTTACAACTTTCTTTGCACTTGACTTAACTTCTCTTGATACAGTTAAACCTCCTCTAGGTGCTGTTGTCATCAAACTTAACGTAAGACATGTCATTAGTTTTAGGCGGACACTTGCGTTTCCATGGTAACGTCTTTCGTCTTCCAAATATCCATATGCACGCGCAACACAAATAGTTACAATTTGATGGATTTTAGTGACAAAAGACTGTTCCAGTTGAAGCGCAGGGTAGTATGATACAACTATAAGTACCATCTGTCCTGTAATCAAATGTTGTATACCTGCACGCAGATCTGTGTATATATTAACGTATGGGGTGTTTTGTGGATATTTACAAAATTAAAAATCAAAATTAATTATGCGTGTTCATAAGTTTAGTAGGGAATAAACTGGAAGCTTGTTTCTTCATAAACATATATAATGAAGCTGCTTTTTAATATACTGTGCGAGAGTCTAGTTATTACTACATCGACTTAAAAAAACGTACGCTTGTTCTTATACCTACTTCAAAGATTATCTTAGTTTCTCCCGCCTGTTTAACCTTGCTCATGTTGCTACAAGGATATCATAAGTATATTCATGTGTACCTTTAGTCTTAATCAAATATTCTCAATAACGTAAAATATTGTTATGGTGGCATTTAATGAGCTATGAAAAAAAACTGAATTTCAGTGACCATAATTGAATATTCTTGCTGACGTATATCAAGGAAAACTGGATTCTCTTTACATGCTACAGTCGATTCATTTCCTAGAATATCGTATAGAACGCATTAAACATAATTCTATTTTAAAGATGTTTTACCCAAAATAAGAAAAACATAATGAAGAAAACGCTGGTTTTTTAGTTTAAAGTTCTGATTACTCTTGCTTCGTTGAGACTTTATCAGAACACTTTTATATAAACTCTTTGTGTAAAGAATAACATTTAAAATATTTCTCTAAAGTTCTAGATGACCGACTTTTTACATCGAAATTGAACTATGTGATATAAGTCGCTAGACATCTCACCATACTTAGGAAACAAGAAACAAGATATAGTCGAAAGAGAGGCAACATTCTGTTGACATATTAGAGTCAATTATGCTGATGTATTGTATACTCAAACGTGATAGCATGGAAGATGATATGGTGTCTTAAAAGATTATAGATAAGTATATAGCTCCTCTTATCCTATATCCATCCAGCAAAACGAACGAATCCTATCACGGTCCTCTCGGTTGATGTATGGATGTTCATCTAGCCTCATTAATGGCATTTCGCGCTATCCCAGCCAAAGATTATGAGGGCCCCTCTCGTCACTTTCCACCAGTGTGTATATTTAGCGAATTTCTGTAAAACCAAAAAACCAAAAAGAAGAGAAGGGGGAAAAAAGCAGCAGAAAGGAGAAATACCCTCTAAGTTAATTTCTGTGGACGTTGAGTGGAACTTTTACGACTGTGCACTCACTGTGCGTTAAATGTACACAATCGTCAAACCTCGACGGCAATTCTCGCGCAGAAAGTAACAGAAAATGCAAAGGAAAAGAACATGACACCCGAGATGTCGGACAGATTTTGGTAAAAGATAATAAATTTTCACTTACCTTGTGATGATGTCGTAACCGCAATTGGTATACTTTGGCCGGTAAAAACAAAAAAAAACCGTGGAACTATTAAGGCTATTTTACTGTAAAAAAAAGATTTATAAAGGTCTTTTTCTTGCGCGGGTTTGGACGTTGGGGTTGATGCAACCGGCATTTATTTTGGCATCTTGTAGTGATCAAAACTCACTTGTCACAGTGCCGCTTCGTATATGTTTGGTAGTTAGAAATAACGGCGTGTTGAAATCTGTTGTGGCAGCCCAGACGCGCGGTGCATCAACACTTTGAGGTAATTTGCAAATCACGGCCTGGAATTTATGCTCAAGGTTTGCCGCTCTCTCTGTCTATCTACCTTCTTTTTTTTTCTTTTTTTCTTTTTTTTTTCTTTTTTGTGGTTCGTAGAATTCATCACCAGATCTATTCATCGTAGACAATTATTAGCTTTTGTAAGCGGTAACTGAAAGTTATTCTAAACATGTTATTGACATTGTGGAAACACCTGTTTTTGCTTTGTACTCATTCTTTAGAGCTCTATTGTGTTCTTGCACTCTTTTGTGTACTTTGTGTTATGATGTTTCGTAACACTGTTAAGATAACATACACAAACAACAGATGTAATATTATGCAGCTGTATCTAATTGTGACTATAAGCCTATATTAAAAACTAACAGGACCCAGGCTGTTCTTAACAAACCGTGGAGTTAGAGATTCATGTCATGGCGTATAGTAAGAGAAATTGGCGCGGAAAATGCATCCCAGTCTCAGATTGAATGGATCCCTACCATGGGCGGCGATCCTGGGGGGGGGAGGGGGATATATCCCCCCATGAAAATGGGTGGAGGGGATGTAATACACCATATCCCCCCCACCAAATGCCAGGGATAAGAATATTTTCATGCCTTTATATGCATCATCGTGAATGTACGGCTCTTTTTTAGCTTCATTTCTCGCCTACCATAAACGCAACGCTTTTCAAATAAACCGTCTTTATAAAGCGAGAATAGTTGACTGTAGGCTTCATTGGCCCTATAACAACAAAATGTATTATTGCGCCCACGGTATTGATATAGTACATATATGCACCCTCATAGTATTCATATAGGCCCTATAGTAGGCCTACACACGTACATGTTCCCTCGAACAGCTGAGAATCTCATGTAACCAGGGTAATGCTTAATACACGTTTCACCTGGATGCCCTAGCAATCGGTACCTAGTAATGTAACTATGTGTAATTGTGTATTGCATGTGTATAGGCCTATAATAGCCTGCATGAGGCCATTTTCTTCATCGAATAATATAAAAGTGCTCTCGAATATTCTAACGTAGCGCCTGAAACAAGACTGACAGGGGCAATTTTCCCAAAATAACACCCGAAATTAAAAAAAAAAGTATTTTGGATCCTGATTATGAGATATTTCGGACATGATATCCCTATTTTACAGTTGGGTATATGCCGCTTGGAAACCTCGGGAAGTGCCGTTTCCGGCCATCTAGAGGGTTTGTAAATCCCAAAATTTTCTTGTACGCTTCGCGCCAATCCTGGTGGCGCTACGCTTAGATAGTCAACAAGGTCATATCCCCCACTCGGAAGTACGGATCGCCGCCCATGATCCCTACAACATTGCTTACTTAACTGACCGAGTATTATGCAACCTTTTTTGTTTGTCGACAGTTACTCAAATTTAAGTTAGGATTCGGCAAAGTGACAAGTATAGGTCTAACATTATTTACCATTGCAGCAAATTTGTTCCGCCTCATTTCATTCTTCCATCCCTGGTATCTGGTGCTGGTAGGCCTATCCGCCAGTCTTATTATATATCTATTAATGAAACTGACCTACATTCCGATACATTCTATCGCGCATTCCTTTTTATTCCCCCAAATAGAAAAAAATCCTTAAAGATGTCTTTTGAAATCAGCAGTCGGACTTGCCTGCTTAGCCCACTCAGCACAGTATTGAATTCTAATATTTTCACTCGTGGCTAGGTAAGGGATATTGAAGTACGAGATATGCGGGCTACACACACTTTGCATCAGTGTAACGTGACTTGGCATCCGTGTAAAGTATGTTGTGGTGTTTCTGTTTTTCAGAAATTACAGAGTGGGTGGGTGTCCACGTAATCTAACAATACAAAACATATGAGTATTGTTTACTATAGTTGTTTCAATAATGCAATTGCACTGTAAATTTATCTTAGAAAAGTAAAATAATGATAAAGAAAATGATTTGATTTCCTTCTTTTCTGCCATGACACCAAGAATAAATTATGCATAGGCATCGAGATTGTCATAAAATATTTGCGGTGGCAGTGTTCTTCCAAATACGGATAATGAAAAATAAATGTTTTAAATTTGGGGAGATTAATGAGGATCAAAGGGGTGAGCAGAGGGGTTTAAATAGGTGGGCAACTCGAATCATAGAGAACATCCCACTACCACCTCCCCCTACTCCCTCCCTACCACACGTTTCATACATCTATGAGTAGGCATATACTTTTTTGCTTGAACTTGGAAAGAAAGAAAGAAAGAAAGATATCAAATTGTTTACACTCGTGATATTGACTAGAAATCAACTTTATCAAACCTCCTCAGGGATCTCCTTCTGCCACGAATCGAAAGCATTTTCATAAATCCCAGATTGAATATTTGGTGGCGAAATATTTTACGACAATCAAGTCAAAATGGTAAAATAGATATTAAACCCATATTCAATGTCATTTGATATGGCCTTCTCCTCTTCCTTTTTTTTTTTGATAATTATTTCCCCTAGTTTGTGTTTCGAATTTAACCATCATTTATATAAGACAAACACGTAAATGAAGCTACAAAAGGTTGCCCTTAGTAAGATAGAGATGTCACACGTTTGATTCTTGTGACAAACTGTATAAGATATGGTCACTTTTCCACAGCTGTGATTCATTCGCCTAGTGTATTCCTTTGTTTTTCTCGTCTCGGGCAGAAATGTAATCAAAATGAATATCCCTTTTTGAAAACCAAAATATTAATTTCCACAATTCCAAGACTTATGATGCTTTAATCTATAATGGTTGCCGTTTGCTCATGTTTTTCATACACATAACGTATGGTAGCACCGTGGTGTGAAAGTGTCAGCAAATTTTGTATTAGGTATATCAACATACCCAGAGATTTGTCACTTTTATTTGTCCCAGTCAAAGACAGAAATTAATCAATGGTGTAATAATGATCCTTTTTGAAAACTAAAGTATTGATTTTTTATTTTTTATTTTATGACTCTATTTTACATTGGAGCAGTTGTCGGGTTCTGTTGTGTTTCTTTGTAAGTGTATTGTTTTATGCATGATTGTTAGACTGTAAAAGTACAGTGTTGTTTTGTACATTGCACATATTATATTAACAAGTATGGTACCGTATGGACCTCATTAGACATATTCATAGTGCGATAGATAGCTTAACCAAATTAACAAGATTAAAATGATTTTTTTCTCTAAAATCTTTCTCCTTTTTAAATTTTTTCCCCCTATTTTCTATTATGTCTACTGCTATTCAGAATGGTCATCTGTTGATTAAACTTCTTCCTTTTTGTTCAGTAATTCCCATGTTTACGTCTTTTACTGTTATTTCTGTAAATTTATAATACTGACATTGGAGACATAGGGAGGCCGCAGTGATTGTTCAATCACTAGCGGATTTAGCCCTAGGAAAGGAAAAGATATGGCTATGGATTAAGTTTTTGTCTTCAGAACGGAAGAAATCAAGTTACTTGAGCCCCTTTGTGACAGTTTATGGTCAGCTGCAGAAATGATACTCGCTCTGGATATAGGTGACTTAATGTGTATAGAGTATTGCTATATACACTACCCATACATTACTACTTGCAGTAGTGTAACATTCAGGAACAATTATCGGACAATTACCAAAGGAAAGATATGTTATTATTAATAAAAAATATCATTTAGATGATATGTAAACAATGTCACACAATGTCAAACATTAATTCATGCAATTTACAATACAGTATTACATAACTTACAAATAGGCTATTAAAAAAATTCACCATGAAAGGTTTGTCAGTTGGTCGCACATATGACATTGCGTCTGTGTTTGTAAACAGGCTGAAGTACAAAAATGAAGAACATGAAATGAACGTGTAAAGTATATGGTTAGTTTTGTCATGAGCATAAATTTGGAGGTTTTCTGGATCTTGGAATAATTACATATTTTAATATTATTTTGTCATTTTATTAGATTTTTTATTTTACGAATAAAATCCTATATGTAAGTCGAGTTAGACTCCCAGTTTCGCGTACCTGATCCAACAGTAAAGTATCTGAAGGTTTTTTTTTTCTTTAAATAGGTTGAATCAATATTGCCCCAAGGAAAGAGAATGAAGCGCGTGTGTAAGTCAAAGATCTTAGGCAATAGACCGCTTGGTTGTACTTTATAAGCAGATCCATATACCTATTATTATTATTATTACATCTTTCAATGGACACCTTAAGACCTAACGACTGCAATGCGAGATAGACCCTATATTAAAGGGCAACTAAATAGATATAGGTCTATACATTACATAAAACACCGATAATAAACCGCATTAATCATCTAAGGTAGATGGAGAAAAAATATAAAATTTGGTACACATCAATATCGTTTCAGTTTGGAGACAAAATCGCAATATCAACTTCCATTATTTCTTTTCTTTTGTCTCCTTCTTTGAGCTGAAATTGATATTAATTTTAAACGTGACGGTTGATAAGCTTATTGTCTCTTGATAAACTATACGGTATTAAGACAGGATTTATGGTTATTAGTAGTACTAAATCTAGTATATGTATATATATATATATATATATATATATATATATATATATATATATATATATATATATATATTTATATATATATATATATTTATATATATATATATATATATATTTATATATTTATATATATATCTTATCTAAAACCAGTTTTCCAGCATATTATAGAAATGCCTCAAATGTAGCCTTTTCTATCTGACATCTCTTTAAGTTTTCGTTGAACAGCTTTGATTATCCAGAGATTCACCTGATTACTTTCAAATTCTTTTCTCACATGGTGAAAGTTTCTTTCAAAAGCACCGACCTGAAACGTGATTGGCTTCTTTTATAGCCTGTGTACAATATGTCGACAGATTCTAACTGAGTCAGTACAGCAAGCATAGGAAACGCGGTTATAAACACAAAGTATAAACACTTCCTCAATGCTAATATGAAGATCTGTGGTTTATATGTGTATCTGTGGTTATATATACGTAACCTATAACGTGAATTTATTTATATATATATATATATGTGTGGAAACCCCTTGAGTATATATGCAAGCATAAGACAAAAGCATCTTCACTTTTTGCTTTCGAAATTTCAATCAAATTTATATCATCTGATGCGATTACATTTTTTCTTCCTAAATTGAGATCGAGTTGAAATTTGATAACTTATCTCCAATCCGAGCTTAATAGAACGTCTGTTCAGTCGTTCCTGGAAGTATTTAATTGGAATATTCGTTTAGGCTATATACTTCAGACCATCAAAATGGAACACTGTCTAATTTTAAAAAGAGGGGAAAAAAAGAAGCTACAAAAGTTATAAGAAAAAAAGAAGCCCGAGGTTAAATTAATACCACCTTTCGTTTTTATGATTTGAAGGAAAACAGACACTTTTTTTTAACTGGATATTTTTTACCGTTTGAAGTTTTACATCTCAAATTAATATTTTCGTCTTACTGTCGGCTACTGAAATGTCATATAATGTCAATATAGTTTCCAGGCAGGTGAAACGAGGGTTTTGGCCATTATTTTTCTCCTTTATTTTTTACCATCGTTGCTGTAAGAAAGAAAGAAAAGATAAAAGAAAAAAAAACACACACAAAAAGGGTAACATGTACTTCGTATATACTACTGTATATAACGTGTATATAAACGTATACATAATCCACTAGTTGGTATCGAACTCACGCGAATAAATTTCCCTGGTTGACCTATAGGCGTCCTGCGTTGCCAAAATTAGCCGAAGGAAGCAAAATAAGGCGAGGGATTTGGTAGATAAAAGAAAACAGTAGCCATGTTAAGTAAAGTGGAAAATTGAAAATGCGAACGAAATATTACACACCTGTCCACACCAGTGTTGTGTATATATGATTGATAAAAAATTGAGCGGAAAAATAAAGGGAAAAAAAAGAAAAATAAAGTGCAGAGAAAACGAGAGAGAATGGTGAAGGTGGAGAGAGGTGAAGAGAGAGAGGGACTGATGATGAATTGGGTCGTATTAAAAATTAAATCATATCATGGAAGTGAAGTTATATCGTATATAAGTTTGGACATAAAGGTGTGTATATATAGGCTTACATCACTGTTAATTTCCATAAAATTGAGAATTCCACGCTTTGAGAGGTAATGAGAAGGAACCAATCCTTTTTTGAGTAGTTGAAATCACTCGTATCAAAATAGTGACTACATATCATTTTACTCTAAAAACGAGTGAGTTATTTCACTCTATTTTCGATCTTGATATGCTAGAATTCACTTTAACTGAGGTAATGGGAAGGCTGAAATCACTACACAAAAAAAAGGTTAGTTATTTGTGGACACTCTCAAGAAGTGCATTTTCACTCTTTGGAATAAAGATTGGAACTAAAGTGAAAATGATAGTGTCATTTAACCTTTAAGATGGAAGACACAGCATAGTTGTTTGTAGGGCTGCCAACAGGTTTGCAAGCACCAATTTTGTGGGAGGGGGAGGGGGTGTGCTAAGGTGTTCTGTCATCCAAGGATTGGTAGCCCCTCCTTTTTGATAAATTTTGATAAATGGAGGATGCTTTTCAAATCTTGTCCTATGGGACAATTCAGAACTAGTCAATGTCTTACCATAGACGTACATTTCGTAATGGCAGTCTATATATATATATATATATATATATATATATATATATATATATATATATATATATATATATATATATATATATACATTACCTAAATATTTAAAACAAACTTTACTTGTTTGCATGTGACAAGGTCTTTCCTTTAGTAGTAGTAGTAGTATTTTGGCCTTTACGACCATGTATATGGTATAAGTATAGCCTTTATTCGCCTATCGAGTATATCTAAACGCACATGGCTATGGAGTGCGTCATACACGTTGATTATTATATTATGTGCATTCGACAGTCCAGTTTGCTGTGTTCCACATAATCACAACGCACATACACTAGAACATTGGCTGAAGCTTATCCCTCACATCATAATTGGTTCAATGAGGAAAGATTTTTGCGATCTCTAGGCTAACATTATAAGGGAAGAGCCGACAGTATGTTCAACACTCTCCCTGTTTTTGTCCGACTAACAACTGTAATTTATTTTTTTTCTGTGGTTAAGATTAGCCCTAAGGATGAGCAACCGGGTTCTCAAAGTAACTTTACAATAATCTAGCTATATAGGAAGTGAGCTACTTTACACAGAGGAGAGCATTTGATTCAACCACACACTCACTCACCAAAGTGAAATGAAAGGGAAAAAAAGGTTTTATAAAAGCGAAGGATGGCTGGCGGTTACCATCCTTTCATCAAGGGTAGCATAAAATCCTATTTGGTATTCAAGACCAATATCTCCCCCTTCAAACCGCTCGGGTATTTCAAGGCAAATATATTGCATATTAAAGAGTTCTCCTTGGAAATCAGTACAACTCGCGGCAGGCCAATATTATTAATAGATATACGAACGTGGCAAGACATGCACTTTGTGTTTTGTAAAAAAAATATTAACAGTGAGAGGATATAAAGGCGATATGTTTGTATTCGAGGAGTTTGTGTTCGTCATATGGGTATATTATTATTGTTACTAGAATAATATAACGTTTGTTATTAAACTAGAAATAATAGAAAGAACTAAAAGAAAAGACCAAAGAACAGATTTGGTTATATTTACTTAAATGATTTTAAATTGTAGGTATTCTCATGGGAGGCGGAATATGTCATACGTCCATTTGCTTAGATTATGTGTTATATAGCTAAGCGCAAATTCGTATTGTTAAATTACTATCAATTCAATTTAAAAGTAATATATATTAGTAAGACTAGCAGTATCGTAGTAAACATCTACTTGGGTACTTTGGGTATCACCCCTACCCCCCCCCACCCCACAACACACACGTAAGGTACCAGTCTATCTGTAAGGGTGACAACCTGTCGTAAGAGAATAAATAAATATAATAAACTACAGGTCAATGCACCACACATTCAAGTTATCGGTTATACTAAATAACCTGAAACAGTATACAATTAAGGATTAAATAACTCCGCTCCTTTACGAGGGGAGACAGATGTTTGTGGTGAGAGAGATAGGGATAAGGTAGTTTCAATGACCATAAACATGGACAACAAAAATGCTAGATTAGTAACCGTATAGCGTAAAATATCTCTTTTACTTTACATTGGGTTTTAATTTTTGGTGGTAGAGTTAGTGAGTAACATATTACTAACATTGTGAAAAAAATTATGTATATTTATTTTTTATTTATTTGGAATAGATACTAGCTTGAAATCGGCTACGTATTGTTCACGCCTCGTGCCTTTCGTTAAATAATATAAAAAAAAATCTAGTCAGTACAAGTCATATTATCTGAGTCTTTTGATATCATGTCACACCAGGGTGGACCCCCTTCTACTGCGAGAAGATTATTAGTAGTAAGAGAACCATTATGGCAGAGGGATGCAGCTTTCCTTTAAGTGAACATATTCTCGAAATGGTAGCCTCTTAATTAACAGAGAGCGATTAATATCGTTACTTCCTGACGCCGACCTGTTCACTCGATACACGAATGGTAACCGAACCGCGTCTACGGTAGATGTAGTACGGATGAGCTTAATAGCCATTTGTCAAAACACAGAGTAAAACGTTCTATAGCGCAAATTATTTATAGTTAAGGTTTCTTGCTGTTATCGCCAAATGTGACGCGGGGGAAAGACGGATTGTACAATGTTGGTCAAAATTTATTACAGCACAAGGCCATGTGCAGAAAATTGGAAATTGGGGAGTAAAGGGAATGGGGGGGGGGGGCGGGTGGGGTATGGAAAGAAAAGGTGAAAAGGGGTATGCCTATCATTTGTGTTTGCATTGTACCTTAATTAAGTTTATTAAAATCGTAATGAAATCTCAATATCTGCCAACTTATAAACATTATTTATTATTATTTTTAATAAGAAAAGGCATAACTTTTAATGAGCATGTTATATAATTTTTCTTACTTCATTTAATGACCATACTGATTTTAAATATATCCTTGAAATTTAGAATTTCATTTACTGTCATTGTAAAGATTAATTGGTCAACTTCCACCCATAAGAGTTTTTTTTATGTTAATGTATAAGATATACCATACAACCATTTGAAATATAAAACAAGTTCTGACATTTTATGCCGCCAGAAACCTCTGTAAAATTCATAACTACTTGAAATATTATTACGAAACTCCTAATATGGCTCGATTTTAATTAGGATATGTTGTTCATGCTGGTTTATGTCTAACTACAAATATCTAAAGTGAATATTACAAAACATGTCCAGTTTTATTAAGCTCTCAATTAAATGAAAGAAAAATATCCCCAAAACGCAAAGGGTAACTCCCGCTGAGGTCATTTATGAATAAGTTTGATCATATTGCATATCTGGTCGAAGCTATATCTGTTAAGACATCCAGACCAAACGCGACATCACAGTATGACTGTAAGCTAACAGTAACCGATTTTAATTAAGTAAGCTATAAAACAAAGGTGTAATTTACCAGTTCCACCATAAAATAAACTTCTCTACTTGTACAGAATGGACACAAAAACATATAGAATAAAAGTGGAAGAATGTAGACACAGCTAATTTTGATTGTCAAAGACCATCTAAAATAACGTTCATCTATAAATTACCGTACTATGCCATTTTTAGTTTTATCGACAAAAATTAATCTTTCAGCATAAGGAGTTCATTAATTCAAACGGCTGGACGGGATTTTAGCACACCTACCATCTGGTCAGCTGATCAGACACAACACAAAGTTCAGTAGCACAAACAATATTTTTATAATCTCAAGTTTGATCTTCGCAATGTCCTTACAAAATCTCCCAAGCTGGTGTTAAAAGCCAACGTGGAGTCCCCCCTTCGGCATTTAACGTGATAATAAACATGTTGGATTTATTCATTCATAGTCATGTAAAGTTCAGATCAATTTGGATTTCATCGAACGTGTCCTTTAAAAGAGCAGTCTACACATTTGGTTTTTTGTTGGTTTATTTATTTGAGAAAGAGAGGTGGATACGGGAATAGATGTAGAAACATTTCCCTCATTATTGACCTTGGAGAAAAGAACATAACATTTCTGACAAAAATCGAATTTTTAAGTCAGGTTCAGTCTATTTATATCATAGATTGGGAGATCCCATTCAACGCTTATTTTATGTCAACTTATTTGATGATAACTCTCTGTTTTCGGTTCTTAAGAGATCTAGTCTTGATCAAATAAAACAACAGGAACTGTTGGTAGAATGTATGACGTCACATTACCGAAACGCCAATTAAGTATTCACAGGTTTACCCATTCTGATACAGCCACACAATTTGACAATAAATGAATATTTTCAAAATATTAATAATAATAATAATTATATGAAGAAGATAATAAGATAACAAGATATCGAATCATGTCTGATCGTTTTCACGTCACATTTACGGTATGTCTTTTATCAGTTCAAATGTACATTAATTGAAAGTAAACTGATATGTATTCTTGTTGAATTTGAATAAGATGTATCCACATTACAACGAAAGCGTTGCAGAAAATTTTAGTCCAGTTAAACTCCTCGCTATTTCCCACAGAGCATTAATAACCACTTTCAGAACCGACTTTTTTCGTGTTGCTAATCTGACTGTGTTGACTGGAACTTCAAGTTGATTGCCTCTATCGTCTTTTTGAAGAAGAAATTGAAAGTTTTTTGTTTTTTTGTTTTTCTCCTTCCTTAATGGCATTTTTCATACCAAACCTTGCTTTTTTTTGAAGTACAGCTATACGTCATATTAATCACACGATTAACTGTCACAAGATCTCCACTTCAGTTTTCTTTCTGTATTAATTAAAGAACAATGAGAGACGTTGATTAGGATTTTATAGTCATCCCATTTGTCAATAAAATTGTCACATGAGCTTCACGGGGAATTGGAGATTTATATCTAAATGTCTTCTCATCTTTGAAAGGCATGTTTAAAGGGACTATAGAATGTAGCTATGAAAATTAATCAAAAGATTACTTTGCATTAATTCTTATAATGAAAAACAAAAGGATCTTCATTACATTACCATGGAAACGATTAGATTATACTCTAACATTGCCAAGAAAGGTTTAAAGGTTTAAATCTTAGCCAACTGTAAGCTATAAATTATTCAGCAAAGTATCATTCCTATAGAGTTTGGCGTCAGTAAATAGTCACGTTAATACTTCACGTGTAGTAGTTTCACGAAACTTATGCATGCTTGTTGCGTTTATTTTACTCTGCTTTATCGAAGGAATTAGTTCGTCGAGGACACACATATTAAGTATCGTAAGGTTAACGTGAAACAAACGTTAATGTGGTCGAAAATAACCATTAAGTTTTCATGGATAATTAATTAAAAAACGTAGGTTTCAATCAAAAATACATTACGTCATGTAAACCTTGCATTTGTTGTCAAACGTGTGGCATATATAGTTTTAATCATGTATTATGTCCATTTTCTCTAGATCAGATGCCCTATTACTGAAAGATATTTTACTTTTAAGGGCTCTATAGATAATATTGAAATATAACTAAAATAAAATATCCCGCTTTCATTAGTCATTACTATCGAATATATATATATATATATATATATATATATATTCACATGTATCACATTTTGCCATGTGATGTTATGTAAATAAAATGTCAGCTTTCTTATAGTGTGTATCTATACATACAGATAGACTAGTCTTCTTAATGAAGTAACACATATATATGTAGGGTGTGAATCTACCGGCGGGATTTCGAAATAAATTTACGAGTCTCGCCGAGAAAACGTTCAAATTTACAACAGGGACTTGGATATGACTCTGATTTATGGCTGATGTTGAGAATCTTTGTATCCGGTTACATAATGAATTAAAAATTTGACGTTTATCGTTTGGCCAGATTCTAATATGAAGTGTATGGGTACAATGATTTATAAGATGGGGTGTATTTTTTGGGTATGTATATATATATATATATGCTATCTACGAAGATGTTCCATTTAAAAACAAATTGATATGGACTGCTATAGATCACGCAATGTGAACATACGTATGATAATATCTTTTTAGCTGTAAAGGAAATATAACTGACAATTCAAAATGCTAATCACTAACATTAATTATATCATATTTACAGAGTAAGTATAGTTTCATAACCTTCCAAAAATATATAAATTGTATTCATGTACTCAACTTTAACCTTCGAACTATAAAATTTCTACAAATTTTTGTTCAAAAATATTTCCCCCGGATATGAATTCCAAGATATGAAATATTAACATAGATAATTAAATATCTCAGTAAGAAAAAAATTGTAGTGGGTATGGAGTAATGTAACAGTTTGAAGTATGAACAAGGCTTAATAATTAAGCTTTAAAATCCCTAACGCTTTCTTTGGGCACTCATACGATATCACAAATAGACCCCACCCCATCCTTAGCCCCACCCTACCCCCTACCACACTCCTCCACTATACATAATTAAAATACAATGATGTACTAATCCTGATTACTTCTTTGATAAATTTCCGTAATGTTATAGTGAGCTGTTCATAACCATTTGGTGAAAATAATAATTGGGTTTGTATCAAATTGTAATAGAAATAAATGTTAGGTATACATTAAATAACACAGACGATATACTGTTCAAATACACCACAGCCTAGTTTTTTAAGTCGAGTTGCTTTCTAGGCATATTCCAATTCTGTAAGGTCAGATTTATAAATGGTCCTTAAATGGTAAAAAAAAAAAATTATATGAAACTTATGCTACACAAAATGAGAATATTTGTGTCATTCACATTTTCACCCAAGAAACATCGTGATGTCCCTATTGATTTTGCAATCGCAATAAAAAACGAACATATGGCATTGAAACGCAAAGGAGAGAGAGAAAAAGAATCATATTTTCTGAAACAATATTTCGAGGAAATATCCCGACATTCGGACGCCTCCAGTTAAAACCTCGCCGGGATTTTATCTGTTGTTTTTAGTGCACTTGGATTAATTTCGAATACGCCAGGTATAAACTTAGACGGGAAATAAGTCAGTCTATTGGCCTTCGGGTTTTTGTGTTTTAAGCCCTTATGTAAATACAAATTAGTATTTTATTGTAAGTTATACGTTCCGATTTTAAATATCAGATCAATTTCAATAGAAATATCAATAAAAGTTGGCGATTTTCAAAAAAATAATAATAATAAAAATCGTCTAAAAGTCCGTAATGGTAGAGGAACGAATGCGAAATTCATTCATGCAATGAATGCTGTTATAACGGCTTATTAGGTCGGTCGTATCTATCAACATTATGAATTCAAAACTTAAGGATTTTTTTCAATGGACTTATATCATGGTAACGTTAAAGTTGATAAAAACGTATTACAATCTTGATCATGTATTCACCTTTGGAATTTTTTAATTTTTTTTAATATTTGTTTTGAAGAGTGAATTTTCGACGTAAATCATTTAGCGGTAGACAGTATTGTTGTCAAGATCCTTCTAATCGAATGATTAATACTAATTCTTTAATTTAATTTATTGAAGTCATCTTTTAAAGAGCAGGGATGAATACCAGCACGTGGCACATTTACTCATGTAGCCAATATGATATATTGCTAGTATTTATGACGTCAGATAAGTTCAACCAATCAGGTGTAATGAGGAAATTCCCTCCATACTGCTGCACATTAAAAAGCCTGTAAACAAGAGGACATTTTTACTCTATTTTGGAGCTAACGTTGTAGGATTTCACAACCAGGAAGCAGAAGATTGCACTGCGCAAATGAGTGATCATAATGGACACTCTGCAAAGAGTGAATTCTCAATCTTTAGAATTAAGAGTGAATATAGGGTATATTCGATACTATAACAGGATATATAGAACCCTTATTGCGGCCATCTTTAAGACCATGCCTTATGAAATTATTTTATGATATTAAATCGCATCTATTATTTGCAGATCTGCACCGCCTTCACTAATAAAGCGCTTTTTGCACTTGAACAACGATATATAGCATAGAACTTGAGTGCGACCATTCTTGAAAATATTGTAGTCTTTTAGATTTAGCGGAGATCAATCTTAGTCCTCCCTCTTCAACGTATATCGATGTTTGAAGAGAGATATATGGGGTTGACAGCCGTGACTAATTCATTTACAAATAAAATAGGAAAAATCTCAAATAAGCTGCGTCGAACCAAGACTATATATTCGCCCTGGTCAGCTATAGAATATGTGTAAGTTTGTAATTTGCGAATCTGTACAAAAGGTTCACTTTAGAATCTAGGGTTTGATACAATGACAAAAAAGATTTCATCCTGGGAAGTAAGATGACAGAATTGTTAATGGAGGGTGAGGGAGGGTGAGGAGGTGAGGGAGGGTAAGGGAGGGTGGGGGAGGGTGATAAGGTGGGAGGGTGGGGGTTCAGGGTCTAGGGGAATGAAAAACAATGATATATGGGACCAGCAGAGTTGCTGTAACTATTCATGGGCTCAGGCAGAGGGGTTAGTTCGGTGATAGGGTAGCAGGGATGACCCGTTAGGGTTATGTGACTAGGGGCATTGAGAACTAGAACATGTAGAGCTTGGAGATTAACTGGAACTATCCGCCTTTGTAGAGAGATTGGCGATAGGGCCCGGTTTGAATATGTGAAATAGGTACAGAATTCGAAAACGACTTCGGCAAGCAGGCTGTAGAGAAATGATTTTACAAGTGACTCGTTTTTCCTGGAAAACATAGAATTGAAAGGCAGAATAAGTGTCCATTGAGAAAAAGGTTAATAATAATATTTCTTTAACATCTCAATGTTGAAATAGTTCTTCTACTTCCTAACAATGATTCTGGACGGATCTGGACGTACAAAAATAATCTTAGATGGTGGTTACAAGCCATCTGTCACAAACATCTGAGCATGCGCGTCCCGTCTCATGGAAAGGGTGTAAATTATCTACTAATGACAGTTGATTCCATATATTGTTCTTGTCGTTTTCTACAAATTGAAGCTTATAGGGTTAGCCTAAAGCTAGATTTACACTTGTGTAGACGTGTTCGGTTACTCGTACACATTGCACTTGTGCAAATGTGTTCGATTACCAGTACCCACAGCACTTGCGTAAACACGTTCGGTTATTCGGATATTCGTTCAAATTGCACTTGTGTAAACCATGTTCGAGTACTCGTACAAATTGCACGTGTGTAAACATGCTCGGTTACTCGTACACGTTGCATTTGTATAAACATGTTCCCCCTCTCTCTATCTCTCGCTTATCGTTATTCCGAAGTTACAGTATTATTTTCAATACAGTACTGGACTAGCTTTGTTATCTACTTGAAATCTCCTGTTATGATGATGTTGTATATACACACTGAGTTAAATCCAGACATAGATCGATGGCGTTTTACTCCAGGCAAGGTGTCCCGCATGCCTTGGTCTTTGCGTTTTATCGATTTTTCTTTGCGCCCGTTACAAACCTTCTTGAAGAAATCGAGAAAGAAAAACAAGGCTTGTTATATTTCTGTCCTTCTTCGTCTGATCATTATATATAGCGAATCTTGCCCAATAAAAATATCACCGTTGAGTCCGAAAACGTGACATTTTATCTCAAATCTGGAGATGTTTTACATATCATTACAAGGGGCAGATTATTAGCTTGACATGGCGGCCATACATTTCAAGTATCCAAGAAGAATTTCATTCTGTTTTCATCCGTATTCTTTATTTATTTGTATTGAAGTAACGAAAGTGTCCGGGCGACAGATTTCTCAGAATTAAATAGCATCGTTGATTACTCAGTAATTATATGTATCTCTGGATGACTGAACTATAGAAGGTTTGGCTTATATTGTGATCACTCAATGATCATAGTTTCATCAATATATATTATTATAACCATAGAAGGCGTGGCTTATTGGTTGACCAACGAATCATTGGTTCATCAGCTCAATATCATAACTACGTAGGGTGTGACTTATAGTTTGGTCAGCCGATTCACACAGGGATTACACAGGGACTACCGTGAATCTTAAAGTTTTGTACACAGTAAAATCTTGATCGTGCTGACAAATCTGATAAATCGGTAGCATGTTCTATATGGATTACAGTAAGAACTGAGGATATGTGTAATCCCCAAAAATCCCAACAACTTGATTTGTTGGAATTTCACATATCCTCAGTTCTAACTGCAATTCTAATAGCACATGCTACCGATCTATAGCTCGATCCAGTTTCAACTGTGGTACAAAACTTTAAATTTACAGTGTTAACTGTGTTCTCTCTGTGTATAGTTCCAACAATAACTTACAATATCACTGCAAACTACTTAACGAGTCAAACCAAAGCATCGAATCAGTGCTGAAGCAAATAATTTTCGTAGCATTTTACTATATGGCGATATCTGTTAATTGATGAGAATGTGGGTATGTATGGAGTTGACATCGTATACGATAACGTTACTGGGTATAGATATGCTGTATGTTGGTACGCACTAAATGTTGGTACGCACTAAATATGTTGGTACGCACTAAATATATACATATTGCATATTACTATTCACTACGAATGTGGCGTTGCACGATAACTAAGCTAGGTACATACTGAATTTCACTCAATACTCTACATCTAGAAAATTCCACAAAATACCAAAATACATCGCTCATATAAGATCAATGTAAACCACTCCTTTTATGCAATATCGTTTTAATTTTACATCAAAGTTGCCTGCAATAACAAGTATCGTTTTCCTACTGAGAGTATCCGTAATGAGCTAGTATATATACACTGAATTGTTCGGAACATAAACATATATAAATGAGATGCTGCGAAAGAAAGGAGGATATAACAAAAAAAAATATGATCCTCAGCGGTAAAGTCATACTACGACGCCATTTTTTACATTACCATCATTTACAGCTTGAACTCTTGTTATGTCTTCTGGGAGCAGAAATCCGCACATAATTCAACCGATGTCATTTCTTTCCGTTGCATAGAGTGAACGATGTCTTTGTATTTTGCCTTGATTTGATCAGGGATTAATTCTTAACTCCCCAAACGAGATAGAATGCTCCTGTGCGTGGGTATATATTTCGTCAATATTACAATACCTATAGTGTGTTTTATGTCCTTAACATGAAGCAGTTCATGGACGTTACAGTGGTGATTAACTTGCTTCGTAGTTTGTTGAAATTACTCTTTACATTTTTTTTTCATTTATTTTGTTTTATTTATTTTTGAGGGCTTATTTTTCAGAAGGCGCTCTATATTAACCCTTACTTCCGCATTCTGTAAAAATATTAAGGTTACCAGTATTATGATATTTACTATGCGATATTTTTCAATATTCCATTCATTAGTTATGGTATTATAGGCCAATTCTGGTGTTAAGATTTCCCGTCCAGTGTTTGTATTTTCTTAAACATTAAATGGCGCCTATATTTTACACCCTGTCTCTCGCGAGAGTTTTATACCCGAAAATCTGCAAAGAAAATATGTTTGTATCAAAACCTTTCTGATACAATTATATACCAACTTCTTACGTTATTGCTGTATCGGTTTCCTGTAAACCATTTGGTAACCAGCCAATTATGAGCAGTTTGTTTGATATCTTGCAACCGGAACGTTTTTAAAGGTAGACCTGCAGAAAAGGCAAAAGTCACCCATTAAATTATCTGTTGACTCGTCAAACTGTCTCCTTATAAGTAGTTCCACTTGGAAATGTGTTTACAATACCATTAACTGCTAAATATATCAAATATCTCAGCGCTGAGAAAGAAAAAACTAAAGCAAATCTAAGGAGAGAAAAAAGACGTAACAAATAGTTTAAGACTTGTATGCATCAACGTTTAGCAACAAGAAGCGTTTTCAGTATTGCATCTGTATGTGTGTGTTGACATTAAGTATTTCACTGCACAGTTGTAAGGCCGCTGTGAGTGTTTGAACCTCGGGGGTTGGGAATCGGAGAGCAAATTCTCGACCCCTACACCAGGCCCATTGAGGAGTGGCGATAAGGGTGGGGGAACAACAGGCTTCATCATAAATAACGTACGTTATGAAATGCTAATTGCAACATTTCCGAGTTAATACATCGTAACTCATCACCATTTTTTTGCCACTTGAAAAAGATAAGCCCAGACTTAGTTCGCCCGCGCAATTTTGCCTTTCGCAAAACACCTTGGACCGTGGTCCCTGGCCCTTACACGGTGGATATTGGATCGTGGTCTATCAAACGTGACCCGAGGTCACTATAGCTGAACCTCAAATATTCCCTAGAATGGAACCGTAGCCGTCGAAGCTATGCCGTGAAGTTTCGCGGGTTGCGGTGACGCATTTACTAACGCAGCAGCTAAAACAACGCGAATTGAGAACTGAAATTAATTAATTCATACATAGCCCATTTCATTCTAAGTTTCTATCAACAAACACCTTAAGAAAAAAGAGGGAGAATGTAAACCTATCACAGATTTAATGCTATTTCATGAATGCTGAGAATGGATTTGTGATAACAACTTTCAGTGGTAGGAATGCAAAGGCTTTTTTTTCATGTTTTATTCCCACGCGCATGCGTGTCGTTAGAGTAACTCACTCGGCGAATATATATATATATATATAGATAGATATAGATATAGATATATATATATATATATATATATATTATATTCAGAATACGCTTGGGCGCTTTCTGTGTAGTCCTATAGTATATTTTAGAGCAAATGGTAGACGAAAAATAAAACAATGCCGCAATGTTGATTTTTTATCTAGAGACATCTGTCTTTAAAAAACATGCCATTCTGGAAAACATTTCTGACATACTTTCATTTCTTAAGGGTACTAGCAATATGTCATGACGCAGGAATCATTATTATATATACACAACATTTGCCTCGTGAAAAGCTAAAGCAGATAAAAAGTACACGTCTGTTTTTGCTTCTTTTTTTATTTTTTTTATCTGGGGCATACGGTGCCAAACTTTAACGGCAAAATCTACTTGACAGATGTGTGCTCACTGAACCACTAAGAGTGAGCCGAAAAATTTAATTGAAAGAACGACGGACAAAAATCCTTAAAAATTGGTATGAAAGTGACTCCATATGTGTACAACCAACCATTGCGAGCTCTAGATGAACATTTATTCGTGACTAACAATAAGGTGATAAACATTCCAATCAATTTACAAATATAGGCTATAGCGTTCACATTCTCTCACTCCCTGGAGAAGTATTCCAAAATAAATCCAATGACGTCATAGAATTGGCTGGGCCTAATTGGCTAATTCGTCATGCACGTGCGTATACTGGATGATACTGAGCGTGGAGAGTTGCGCAGATTTCTGCATGACCTATCCCGGATGTGCGTGTGTCAAGTCAATGTGTGTTGAGCTTGTATATTGTATTACGGCTTGAGTCCATCTTATATATTTTGCTGGGCGCAGAATTGGAGTTTGTTTTCATACAGCTTATTAACTACATTTGTTTAGCTCAGCAATCATTCATGAATTATTCATTATACATTCACAAAACTAATTTACTGATTTTGAGTTTTAATTTCGTTAGCTGAACCCGAACGAGATACCATTGAAATGAAATAGTTCTGTAAGTGCGAGGAATCACTGAGCATTTTCATGACGTTCGCAAACTACAGTAGTATATGCTGATCTTTTTATCTTGATAATCAACTTATTTGTATACCAGAATTTTACAAATCATGAAAAACTAAGAAACTATAAGCATGCCACATCTGAAGCTTGATGTTGGCATGGTAAGATCTACGTTTATGAGTTGTCAATGCATACGTAACGTTAGTTGAACATGCGCGAGCTCTATAGTGCGCTGTCTTTTTTCAAAGTTTTCACCCTCCTCTTTCATAGTTGATGTCCAATTAGTAAAGTCATTCATTCTCACATAAAACCCTTCATTTTCTTACATTTAAAGTCGAAGTTTTATGTAAACTCTTCCTCGTCTGCTACCCTCACCCACCCACCACCACCCGCACCCATCCTGGGGGATGGGGTCATCCCGTACCAACAAAGTCGAGACACCGTATGAAACCCTAACATCACTGGATACCGGTCACTCACAACAGAAGACCACAACCAAGGGAAACCATGTCATTTAACATAAACAAGGCCATTACTATAACAAACCCGTCATTCCTAAATTGACCTCGACGTAACCCCTAAAGCATGCTCATTCTCTTACTTATGTCATATGAAAAGTTCTTGTAAACTGGTCATCTCCAGCATATTAAAGTTGACTTCCCGTAAAAAGAAAAAAACCGTGAAATCCATACGAAATATGATGGTTGACGTAACATACAAAGCTCGCCATCTTCAGATACAAACCACACATTCCTATTTAACAACAAACAGGTTTTCTTACCCATATAGAGTCGATCATCCCCAAACAGAATCCGTCAATTTCAGACAGCATTCTATATGAGTCTGTACGTTGCAGGTCATCAGCTACCTGGCACTAATTAAAACAACTAGAAAGAACACCTGGTTAAATTGATCCCATTGTCTTGTTGCTGTTAGTTTTTGTTCCCGATCCATTAAATCCTCTAAGTTAATTACAAATACAAAAAGGCCTGTTTTTTTTTTCTCTTTCTGAAGAGTATATTTTCATAAGTTACGCGAAAAGATGTACGTGATATCCTATCCTAGCTTTCAATTTATCAATTGATATGAGAAGCAAAATTTAATAAGTGTTAACATTGATCACGAAGAGGAAGAAGTAATTAATAACTGGTGGTCTATGCAAGGAAATATGCTGGCATGTATATAACAGAAATATTCCAGCTCTTCATCACAAAAGTCGGTTCCTATTAGAATCCCAAGTATGTATACATTACATAAATGGACATTGAGCAAACGATATATTCTTGTGCAATGTCCATATAGGTAGGCTATGTGAAAGTATCCACCTAGGTACGTCAGTTGCCGTCAGTATGTGAAAACGTCTATTAAACTAACATCATTGGCGTCCACAAATGTTTATTATCAATAACATTAAAAGCGAATGTCGAAGGAAGGAAAAATAATACCGTCGGTTCGGAGAGGAGAAACCGTTTTCGTTGATCATTGCTAAGAGACCTATACTATATGCTAGATTAAAACGTGGGGGGGGGGGGGAGATGTAGCTTTATTAAGATTCTATAAATGTTGCAGAAACGAATGGCGTGGATGAAAATGGAATTCATTGTCTTATTTAGCAGTTCTCTTCCACTTAGTTAGTGAAACATAAGTTACTACGAAACCGCAGCTACAGTAAGATAAACATTGTTAGTATCCTTTCTAAATTATTATAAATAAACAGTGGTATGTTCGTTTATTCTCTGTCTGCGCTATTCTGTCATGAATAATCAACAAAATAGAGCTATCGGCAAATTCTGATTATTATCCTGGCTTCTCTGCCGACTTTTTGGTACCAGACAATTACATCGTCGTAATGCTTTAGCACACTTTGTCGAGCATTAGAGCCTTGTATGATATAATAATTCCAAAGAATGCGTATTCACTGTTTGAAAATTCCAAGATCATCACTCTTAAGAAGGAAAAACGGCACTCTTAAGAAAGAGTGTCTTTATGTTTATCTGACTCTAAAACGAGTATATATAAATATATATATATATATATATATATATATATATATATATATATATATATATATATATATATATATATATATATATATAATATATATAATATATATATATATATATATATATATATATATATATATATATATATATATATATATATATATTTAGTAAATGATTCAAGTTATAGAATAACTTGAAGATAGTTCTGAAGTTTTAATTTACTTGGTTACTAACCATAATTTGGATTTAACTCATATAAATCTGAAATGTCATATATCACACATATAACAATTCTTATCTAATGGTACTTCCATTCACAAGAGAAAGACAGTTATCCTGGTAGGTTCACGCTGCACGAAATGTACAGTCTTCTTTATGGATACCTCGACTGTAAACAAAATAGCGCTAATTAATAATAAATAAAAGGTGTCTATAATGCTATCCTCACTAGAATCAAATAAGATTCAACTCCTCGGTTTGTCCCACTTTTTAACCTCTTCAGTTTCTACCGTGAATGTTATGTATAACATTATATGATAATTCCTCTCTACATTACTTCACAACTTCATTTGCATCCAGACGTCACGTAGACACATTTTATAGAGTAAGACTTTTCTTAACGTTTAGTATTTCTGAAAACAAACTGTGTTTTTGTTAGTTCGTAAGAGAATAGTCTGTTATTGTTTATTCTATTTTTTCTAGCCCAGTGACATTGTTGAAAATGATAAAGTGGTTCAAATGCGAGCTGTTGTTGACCTCAATCTCCCTGAAATCACACTACGTGTTGCGTATACTATATGTGAACACTTTTCAACTGAGCATCTATGAAAGTAGGTTATTAAGCAACAGGAAGGTTTTTTCTTTTCTTTTCGTTTCATTATTATACTGACAGTTCTAGGAGTTTGCCAAATATAGGTTACATAGGCTTGTATTAAACTGAAGTAGCCTATATTGAAAGAACCAGTTTCGTATATACACATTTGTAATATATGAGTTGAGCTATTATAAGCGACGTTACATATTTGGGATAATTGCGGACAGAACATACCTGGTTGTGACGTCATTCTGTTAAATTGGTGTGTAAATAAACGCTACTTTTGTGTCATAAGTCTCCCAGACAACCGGTTTCTTTTTTAATGATAATACTACACATCACCTCACAATACAAACGTTATGAAACAATCTGGGTCATTTTGTTGTGTACGAAGAAGAAAGAATGTAGGCTATGTTATATCAATAGCAAGGACTGTGTTAGGGTAGTGAACCATCTACAGGCCAGGTGATATGCATGGCCAAATAGTAAGACAATTTAGAAATGAGCGGCAACTTTATTTTGCCAAGGGAAATATCTTCATTCCCTATAAGATTGTGTAATACTTACACGTAGTGTTATTTACCTCTTAATCTTTCTGAGAAGTCTATTTCTCGACACCGCTTGAGGATAATCTATGATACGAGACTTATTAACGATTTAATCCAATAATACGTTGGATCCGACTGTTAATCCTTTCTCTTGTACAGGTGCTCAAGGAATTTCATTTTTATCGGTTTTCATTCATTCAAGCGTATTGCAATGTCAGTTTGAAACAGATATATAAGCTTACGAATCTGATAAAGTCGAGAATTGGTGATAAAAATGAATGTTGATTACTAAAAGACTTTGCTAATTTTGAGAACCAAATTCCATCTGATTAGAAACTATATAAACGGGTTTTTCTTTACTCGTGTATGGACAAAATCTTTAGATGAATAAACGATATAATAATAATTATAATAATAATAATAATCATGAAAATCAGCTGCCGAGGCACACTTTTTTCTTTCTTCCCTCGAGTCCTCTATCCCTCTGTTTGATACTCTAACAGTCTATATGCAGCAATCTTATCTACCGGTAAAATGTCTGCATCGGCAAGTAAAAGGGAAAACGGTCCTTACGAACTGTCTTAGCCTCGGGCAAATCTAATTTCGAGTTGGGTATTAGTTGCGGAATGTTATCTAAAGTAAAGTGACTATAAGTAGGCACCGTGGCAAAGTCGGGATTATACATTAAACTGTTATACAGAGTTACAAGCTATTTTCCTTCCACACATAACAACAGAAAGAAATCAAAGTAAATTGCTTGAATCTCGTCTGAGTTCCTTCAGAAGAAAGTGTTAAAAGGTGGAAATCTTTTATTTGCGATTCACGAAAGTACACGAAGAGGTTTTTTTTATTACACACAGCGAAGCCTGGGTCTGTAACGTTAAGGTGTGTGTACATGTTAATGGACCTACTTTTGTGGCAATTTTTTGTTTTACTACTTTTACCGCTATGAGAGATGAAGGGCGTATTAGCATCCGAATGAATTTAAGTGAGGAGGGAACTTGGGGTATGGGGAGTGAGGCTGGAGACTTGGAATTTTTGTAGGGCGTTGGGGTAGAGGGTTGCGAGAATAACGCGATAGAATTATAATATTTATTCCTCCTACCTTAAACTTTATAATCCCCATGTTTGAACCAAGTTCCCTTTCCATTTTGAAAAAGTAACCATTATTAATATTGTACAACTGTGGTTTAATCTCTATTCTTTGAATTTGCTTATTTTATATATTTTAAATCAATTAAATACATAATATATACTCATTTTTAAGCCTCATTCCGTAGCCATGAAAACTTTAAGGGACATGCCATATGGAATATGTTTATCCATTTTTCCAATTTGATTTCAAAATTCAATTTACACCCAACTAGTTGAACTAAACATTAAAATGAAACATTAAAATACGTGTTGTCTCTATTTGTCATTGAAATACCTACTTATTTCTCTACACGATATGCTGCATTTCTACCACTAGCAGTACTATATTTCAATGACAACATATTGTAGTCGATGTTTGTCATATTTACTCATCAAATTCAGCTATTGATCCTCTCTTAAATCCTTGTCTTTCAACACCGTAGTCGTTCTTGGATCTTATAATGCCATACAATTATTGCGCAATTCTCAGAGTTGATACAGAGACGTTCTCTGCATCTGTTCTTATTATCCATTTTTGGTCTCCCCATTATCATCAAAGTCGAGAATAAGGAACGGTTAACAACGTCATAATCAATATCATCGCCATTTGCACAAGAGGTTTGGATCACGCGTGTATGTTTGCAGATAAACAAGTGGGACCAATTTTGACTAGCGATCATCTGCTATATTTTTGGGGGAGGGTTTTTTGGGCCGGGGGGGGGGGGGAATTGTCGACCATATAGTTTTTGTAGAGTTGATATATATAATTCAATCAAGTTGTTTGTTGAGGATAAATTAATTAGTGACGGATGTGACACTAGATCAGTATAATTATTTGATTCGCCGTTGTACAATAGGTACAGTAGGTAGGTAGGGGCTCACAAGGCACTCATTACATGTTAGGGAATAGGCTATGCTTAGTAGCGTAGAAAATGTTTGGCCTAGCTAGCGAGGTTTGAAAAACAAAGCTATAAATAATTACGTAATATAGCAGTTAAAGATCTGTCTCATAAGCATCCTGATTATAATTGCAAAGTGTAGGTTGGCATAATATTTCTATGGTGAAGTTGGTATAAGCCCCCTACATTACGATATTGCAGTGTGTCATTTACTATAGTCAAATTCGATAATGGCTTGTATCCCGTTAAATTTAAATTTTCTATTTGGCTGGAAATATGAATTATTTTTCTTTAGATATTTGCTTGGTTATTTTTGTTTTTTTCCTTTATTGTTTATTTATTTATTTGTTTTCTTATTATTTATTAATATCTTTGTTCGCTCTTTTGCTATATTCGAAGATTAGTGAATCTACATACCAAAAGCCGCTGGACTAAATTGGAAGGAAAATTCATATTTCATACTAAAAATAAACAATTAATATAAAGTTATTGCAGCATAAACTTCCTTCTTTTTACCAAATTTATGTAACTTTATTGTTATTCAAAGACGCATAAATATAAAATTTTAAATTGCTACATTTTAAGTGACCGAATTTCTCCATTTTTAACTTCCGATTTTTAGAGAAATGAATGATGAGAAATGAACGAAGTAATGCCTCAATGAACAACCGCTCTCTGTAATAGCACGAGAAACATCAATTTAGTCCCTCGCATTTGGCATTTATATTTCATTATGCCTAAAGTTCCTTATAGGAGAATCCCGCTAGCCTATTTAACCTCTTAAATTATGGTAACATCTCTACTAGTATTCAATCTTGTCATATGTATCCTTCAAGAGGGTGTACGTAAGTAAACTGAGATGCTATCAACTTGACATTTAGTAGACCTCAGAGATCCTTATACGAATCTCAAAGAGCCCTGGCCGCCTGTTTTTTCTTTTTTCTGTCCTGTTTTAAGAATTTAACGACAAGATTGTTTGGATGTGAATAAAAAGAATAAGACATTGGATAGGAGAGATAGTTGCTTGATCGCAAACACTTACTGTCTTCGCGCAAGTTTTTCTTGCGTTGGGAATTTATGTAATATTGTCAACTAAATCATTACCTAAGGAGACAGTTCGTGGTGTTAAGCAAACACGATAAGCAAACGTAATAAAAACGAAAAATCAGAGAGATTGTTAGTTCGGGGTATTATATGATATTGTAATAATGGTAACAGTGGAAGAATTTGTTCATATATTAATTGACGGAACACGTATTACAAGAAATATTGTACATAACATTAATTAGTTAATCTTGTATATTAATAATCGAAAACAAATCAAAGTCAAACTTAGGGATTGTGAAAATTACTATCAGTAATATCTGTGCATAGTTAATGAGGCGTTCGTGTTCATCAAATTAAAATGGTCCGGTACTCATGAAAAAGAAAAAAAAACATACTAGAGATGTCCATCTTAACATTCTACCGTGTAAAACTGACTGAAATCACAAACGTAAGCAGGCCTAGTGTATACATGGTACGTAAAGTGACCTTTTTTTCAATTTTATTGGTCTAGTATTTAATGCTTTCTAATAATTAGATTTTGTTTTTCATACGGCGGTCATTTAAATGGGTTTGCATTGAACTGTTGTGATTGTCCTTGCGCTCGTAGCCTGATAAAATCAATGTCACGTTTGATCCGTAGCCATGGTGATAGTCACGAGGGCAAGGTTAAGTGTCGTCTGCATTACGCGATTAGGTTAACTATACTTTAAAAACAAAGCGAAGGTCAAACACAGAAAACAAGAGCTAATTATAATGACATCTTTCTGTGGGAGATTAAAGACAAATTTTTACCAGAAATTTCTAAAAATGAAAGAGAAAACGGGCGGAAGAGGAGCATGGATGTAATATAAAGTACAACTCCAGTTCCTGGTTGCACATGATTTGCTTCATTAATTTTCATAAGAATGAAAGTTCATCCAATGACCCTCAACTGCTGTGAAATGTGATGTCATAGTCGGATTCATTGCCAAAGTTGTTAGAATATGTGATTGGTATCAACAAACTCACAAATCACACGTTTCTTTCAAGTAAAAGGCCTATAATATTTCTGTTCTTATAGATATGTAAAATATTGTAAAAGCGTTACTTTTGATGGGTTCTTGTTCCTCGTTAATTATTTATTTAATTTTATATTTTCGGTTTTTCTTTTTTTTTAGTCTTATTCTTCTTTTAGCGAGGTGTGCACTGATTAGTCCATGGCGTTTATCCCTATAGGAGAATAAGAACGTCGAGCCTTAATTATGAAAGTTTAATGTGGAACCATTATATATATTAATATTTCTAATATATATATATATATCAAAGTCAAACTTTCATCTTAAAGCTAAACAATTGAGTTTCTGAATATGTATTTTTATATAACAGTATAGGCTAAATTGGGAACATTTTATATTGATGATATGTAAACTCACTCGACTGGTAGGATACATCTAACTTCGTTGCTCTGTTGTGTTATTGTGCACTATTAGTATCCGGCGGACATCACTAACCAAGTAATGGATATTTCTATTTGTCTAACCAAAGATCTAACCTTGAACAACGTTCTTGTTGGAAAAACAGGATAAATATCATTAAAGGAGCCTTCCATCTATTTAAATACTATCTTGAAGTGCAACTCGGTTGTCAAGTATGAAATTAAATTTCATTCCTATGAATCATGCCTCAATCTCTGTTAAATTTAATCAAGTTAAATCCTAAAACGATGAACATTAACAGTTGTCAAAAATCGTTCTCATAAATTTATCAAGACTTTCATTGGCGAATCTAAACATGTTGTTCTGTTTGTAAACTTGGGAATTGAACTTTTATCGCTTCCCTTCCAATTGGGTCATGTTCAGCCAAAACTAATCGATATTTCTACGTTTCGCTTCGTCCATCTGGATTGCGGGCATCTTACAAGTTCGTAGTCTTGGAGACGGATTCATGCGAGAGGTCTTGGAGACGCGAATGGTACTGATTTCCATTCACGCGATCTAAGGTTACGCACACAAACATACACACACAAACACTTATATAAATTTATATATGTATATATATATATATATATAAATATATACATATATAAATATATACGGGTGTATATGTGCTTACAAATTCGGAACCTATAACGTGAATCCATGTACAATATGTATATAGATCCTTGATTATAATACAGCATGAATACAAACCAAAAAACGTAATGTTGTGTCAATGACGCATGTGTTGTTCAGATGTAAATGCTTTAAGTGAATTGAATGTCTAAAAACTTAGATAAGTTGACATTGTTTTATGTATGAATTAACAAAACATTCATAATTCAGACTCAATTTACATACATGACATGCGTGTAGTACTTCTGTTCACACGTAGATTCTCCTTAAACTTTTATTATGATTAGAATATCAACTTTCAACTTAACGAAATCAATAAAGCCCATTGGCCCCTTTTCAATTTTTTTTTTTTTTGCATCTTTTCCTCTGTGGACGATATGCCTTTTAGGAACAAAATACGTATTTTAGTAGGAACCTCTTTTTGACACGTTTCGGCTTCCATATTACTCATATAGCCCAGTAGTGCATAAAATGAAAAAAAAAAGGTAAAAAGGGGGTTTTTAAATTTCAAAAACAAGAAATGAATACAGATAACATTAAGGTAGTTGTTAATATGTAGTCAGTTCACCAATTCTACTTTCGCTAGTTTTTCTATACTCTCTGTCAAACCACATCCTCTAGCATTTTGTAGATGGCGAAAGTTGTTTGAAATTTAGTGTGAAATCATTGCATCTGGAAACAGCAGAGTGGATAATATCATCATGACCATTGAGCTGGAAAAATGTTATTGTTATTCTATTATAAAAATTCATTTATGATTCTATCGAGGAGCATAATATTTCTACCAAAACAAATAGTTTAGTTTTGATGAAATTGTTAAGACAGAACTCTGAACACTGTACCATCAGATTTTGCCCAAGATAACTCAAGGCTCTAAAGGACACGATACTTCATAGGGGCGGTGGGTGTGTGTGTGGGGGGGTAGGGGCTTTTTATTATGATTATAGGTAAGGTGAATAATAAACGCCACCTTCTTCTTCAGTAACACTGAACCGTGGTCGTAAGCATTTCCTTTTCTGTCATAAGTATTGCCTTTTCAAAGCAACGCCAGGGGTGCTACTTTAAATGTTAATTATTCTTTTTCACTTAAGATGATGGGACGGAAAGGCCGTTTCTCCTCTTTCTTTTCTGAGTCTTATTTTTTTTATTTTTGTCTTATAGTCAGGTACACAAAGTAGGCTATAGATGAAGTGGAAAATATATAGCCTACTTAATAATTATGAAAGCATCAGATATTTTCATCCTCCACGATCTATAGACTGGTTAATATATCAAATGGTTAGCAATGGCACTATTTGGATGACATTTCAAGCCTCGCTTTGCATGATCAGGTGACCTGCTTCCTCCTAATGTGAGCTATGTACAAAATTAAATCGATAATAACCAAACGGAGCAAGCCTGAGTAAACATCGAAGATGATTACATTGAATTGACCTCAGCGATATAACTACAATATCGTATTAACCACTTACACAATATAAAGATACTGAGGGAATTGAATACTGTAGCAAGTAAGGAGATAAGCCTCCACTTACGTAATGAGGAATGTGAAGTATTGTTGAATTGCCTATAGTAGGCGGACATCATGATAAATGATACAATAACCCGGCATTACATGTGTTATGTAATAAGTAAAACAACTATAAGCAAACAGTGAGCAAGTATGAGTAAACACAAAATATGATTGACCTCATCGATATAACTATAATCTAGTGGATAAAGTTATAGATGGAAATAACTTGACATCGAATACGGTAATCCACTCCCATACAGTTTGTGAGATACCGCAATGCTACTACACTTTACAAGCATACACAATTCTCAACATAATTAGCCTGTAACTTTTAATCACGATCTTCGTTTTTTGTTATTATTATTCTTATTTTTTTTAAACAACATAGAAAGTTATTAATAGTCATATATAATGTAGCAATGTCTATCTATACCCTAATATTAAGCGAATCACCTTTTGATGTTTCGCTAATTGGGTATATTATGGTATAATTGCAGCAAAGTTCGTCTGTAGCAACTTAAAGTATCACGGTTTGATTCAAAGATGAATTAACGTTCATCAAACAAGATATCCTCTTGCATCTTTCTCAAATCCCAAAAATATGGAGCTCAATTTGCGAATAAATTTTATTTGTTCGATTCAGATCAACTTTGTTGACAATATTTTACATTTTTCTGACTCACGAGTCAACTACAGACAATTGTAACACTACTTCAATTCAAACAAACTTCTTGAATATTTGGAACAAATTGGGGTGGGAGGGGGATGGAGGCATAATATATAATATTGGGCACCTGATTCACAAAATCCTCTCTACCAGACATAACAGTGATTGCTCTGGCCGGGTTCACATGTACAATTTTATTACCAATGCCTGCATACAGCATACGGTCTATACGAGTTATAAAACTGAGTCCTTTTAGCTGAATTCTCCGTCAAAAACGACGGAACGTCTAGAGTTGGTTTGTGACCGCCGTCTGGTTACTACAACAAGGGCGATAAATCTTCTCAATAGTTGAATTACCTCAAGCAACACAAGATGCGCACTAAATTGACTCAATTAAACTGTTTCCTTTTGCTGCGCAGCAAAACGAGGGGCGCAAATTTGCCAGAGGTATAGCTAGTTTCTCAGATGAATTATACCTTCAAGATAAAAACCAGTCTGGGCCAGGGAACCGACTTTAAAACAATCGATAAATCGTGGAGAAAGAAATACACTCAGCGGAATTGTCTCTATTGATACAACCTTGAGGTCAAAGGTCGCTGACATTTCCAAAATAATACAGTATTCAAATCCATGGATTTGAAACATTGAATAATGATGACAGATCATGCCTTGCCCGGATCCAGTGCCGGTAGAAGAAAAAATGTTTCAGTATGAATTAAGGGAGCTGTCAGTATAAATCAGTATACGTATTTATGTGCAGTATGTGCATGCGTGTATGAGTGTGTGACGTCACGTATCACGTGATCTTATTTCTCTACAGTAAGGCTATTGTGGATTTTTTTGTATTATTATTTAAACTTAAAAAAAAATAATGCACTTCGACATTTTAGTCAAAGTTTGCTGTCAGAGGGTTTAATTTATATTTTTCTTGCTTGTTTCTGCTTGTTTTCAATCAAATAAATGTGTACGGAGGGATTACATCTCATTTATTTCGTATAGTGAGTCTCTGATGATCATATAAAATCTATATTCATCTTGTTCAAAATAATATCATTACAAAAACTCTTACTACAGCAAACGGTTTGACATCTACTTTTAGTCTACAATATTTCATGCATGTTTGATAAGTAATAAAAGAAAAGCATTAGTTTGATTAAAATAACGTCTGAAATGTTCTCGTTAATACTTTAATGTGGTTTATACGTTATACAAACTTCCATGCAACGCATTCAATATACCTGCTTTTGTAATGCTTATACGGTCCTTCGCGGCCTGTCGATGAAAGACCTAAAATAGTAATGTTTTTTTTTTCCTTCTCTCTATTGAAATGCCCTAAAGGTCTCAAATGTAAGAAAGGAATCAACTTGGTTGAAATTTGTTGATTGAACGCCGTGGGTATACTACATGTTTAATTTGACAGAAAAATGTCAAAAATGTTCCCAATCAGCAATTTTGCTTACAAAGTATTAATACAACGTACATTCTAATAGCGCTTTACGCAGATCATGTGCTCATATGAAGCATCCACTTTTCTCTATATTTTTTTTTTAATTTTTTCTTCTTATTATTAAAATCTGAATGATGGTAAGACATGCGTAACTTTTCACCGAACATTTCAAACACACGCCGACTGATCTAGAACCCAGTTAATTGCGACAAGCACATGAAGTTAAGTGTGACTGTAGGGACATTTCGTATGCAAAGACATCTATACTTATGGTACAGTCAATAAAATCATGTTATTTCCACCGATGGACATTGTGACCTCAAATCCTTTATTTATCATGACATTTTAGGGGTAGATAAACTACGACTGAAGCAATTTCACAGAAGGCAAAAAAGAGAAGAAAAAAACCCGTAAAGTCTGATTTTCCACAACAAGAAAAGAACCGATAAGAGGTCTACCATGCAGAATAATGACGCAAGGAATTTTCTTGTCATTCCATGGTTAGTAATCGGCAGTATTATTATGCTTTTTATCGGGTGAAATGAAGCGCATCCCCACACTTTGTACTTCTTGGTATCACCAACTTACAGCAAATTCAGCTCATGAAATACAGCTGTAAATAATAACTTCATTTATAATACATGAACAGTGCATCAAAGTGGACAGCAGGCGGCCTATACCAATTAATTGATGATCATTAACATACGGGAAGCAGAATCCTTGAAATATCATTATCTCTGTAAATTCGAATTCAATAGTTTTCCTTTATTTAAACAACTTTACTTAGACCCTATTTATTTATATTTACTATACTTGCATGCACAAGCAGCGCTTCAATGCGATGGATAGTTACAACAGGAGGAAGCAAGGTCCGTTACACACTTGATTTACATATCAATTCATTATCACAACTCAAAAAGCACAACAATAAAACTATGCCTAGTTCGTTAGGCTGGCAATACTCGTATACTGTACACTCTCAGAAAGTGCACTTGCATTTAATGAGCGAATCGTCTGCAGATTATCAGGCCTTCCTTGATTGCCTATATATCTTCTGGGATTCTCTTAGCCTTCTATTAAACGTGCCGATCATAAAACCATTATTTGGGATCGATAATGATGAACCATGAATTAATGTGAACTGAGGTGATGTGTTTTATTTTATCTTTACTAATCTATTTAAATGGAACTCGAGAAGCATAAAGATCATGTAGACGGACCTTATTATTGGTTAGTGATAAATTTAGAAGAATCAGTAATAAGCGAGATTATTGTTTAGCCTACCTCCGTTTGGTAGTAATGGTAATACATGAAGTATATGCATAGTGTTGACATGGGATGTGTATTTGTGTGTGTTTGTATGTGTATCACGTTATTGTTTCTTTGTATTTTATAATCAAGTTTGTCACGTTTGTCAAGGTCTAACATTTTGTTTGGGGGGGTATGATTATTATTATTGTTTACAACCCGGATTTTGGTTCATCTGGGTCTTCCACTGGCCTAGCCCATGGCACTGGCCTCACCTAACACTCTTCCACTGGCCTATCCCATTGTACTGGCCTTACCTAACACTCTTCCACTGGCCTATCCCATGGCACTGGCCTTACCAAACACTTTTCCACTGGCCTATCCCATGGCACTTGCCTTACCTAACACTCTTTCACTGGCCTATCCCATGGCACTGGCCTTACCTAACACTCTTCCACTGGCCTATCCCATGGCACTGGCCTTACCTAACACTCTTCCACTGGCCTATCCCATGGCACTGGCCTTACCTAACACTCTTCCACTGGCCTATCCCATGGCACTGGCCTTACCTAACACTCTTCCACTGGCCTATCCCATGGCAGTTGCCTTACCTAACACTCTTCCACTGGCCTATCCCATGGCACTGGCCTTACCTAACACTCTTCCACTGGCCTATCCCATGGCACTGGCCTTACCTAACACTCTTCCACTGGCCTATCCCATGGCACTGGCCTTACCTAACACTCTTCCACTGGCCTATCCCATGGCACTTGCCTTACCTAACACTCTTCCACTGGCCTATCCCATGGCTCGGGCTTACCTAACACTCTTCCACTGGCCTATCCCATGGCACTGGCCTTACCTAACACTCTTCCACTGGCCTATCCCATGGCTCTGGCCTTACCTAACACTCTTCCACTGGCCTATCCCATGGCACTGGCCTTACCTAACACTCTTCCACTAGCCTATCCCATAGGTAGAACTATACTGTCGTATGTATTGTAATATGAACTCAATGGTATTGCTAGCTCTCATATGTTCCTTCATCGTCACCGATAACTAGGTCAATTTCTTCTTTTCTTTTTTCTTTTCTTTTTGAATATTCAGTCTGGGATGAACGTGTGTATGGGCAAGAGTAATTATATAATGGAAATCATAATTTAAAAGTTGATTTGTAATCAGGACGAAATACGTGCCAAAAGTCGTATTATCAGACTGACGCGGGGCACAAAAGAAAATATTGGTGGATGTGTTTTTTTTTTTTAAAGAGGCACATTATTTTAATGAAGTCATCACGTAGTAAATTACGATCTTCTTTTCTAGAGAGAACAATTAAATAAACTTAACATAATGTAATTATAATTATGTGAAAGTATCAGCTCTATATTGTCTTTGCGATGTTTTTATTATAGAAGAAAACTTAAACAAAAAAATGGAATAGACTGATGGTTTCAAATGGACACAAAACACTTAGAGAAAGAAATTGTGTAAATTAATGTTAGCCGATTACCACAACATATACACAAATATATATATATATATATATATATATATATATATATATATATATATATATGAAATATATATATATAAAATATATATATATACAAATACACATGTATGTGTGTGTATGTGTGTGTGTATTCATGACCACCGTGCGGTATGCTGAAATATGATCATATCGGTCATTGCGTGAGAAGCAAATTAAGTTTAGGTGAAGAATATCGACTTTCTCGTCTCCCATTTTAGCCCTCAATTCAAAGTGTTGAACGAATCGTATGTTTTTTATGGGTATCTATAAGACACTTATGTTTGCAATGATTAGAGAAGTTTAGTACACAAAAAAATATTTGCAGAAAACAGCTGATTCACGATTTGGTAAAAGTAAAGTTTACTTTAACTTCAGTGAAAAATGTGAAATGTAAAGATTCAACTAATATGAAATGACTTTATTGAAAAGGGGAAAATACTGGGATGGCTTGAAAGGTCACCACCCTTCGCTCATCCATGCCCTCCATAAAAACAAGAAACAAAAACACAAAACCACCTCATCATTCTCCATCGAAAGTTGAAACACAAAGGTTGATCAGGAAAGAAATAATTTCAAAAGAAAACAGCCACATTTTTGAATGAAAAAGAAAACTCAATAATAAAGTGAGAAGAAAAAAAGCCTATACTAAACTTACCTATCAAAGAATGAAAGTTAATAATATTATTTGAAATTCCCTCCCCGAAATAACTATCAGTAAGTGGTGAGAATCTTCCACTCCACCCCCCCCCCCAACTCCACCACCCCCAACACCAACCACCACTTTTCTCAATATGTTTCTCAACGGATATTCGAATGGAATCGGTGTTTGTTTTCTGTTTTCTTTGGCTATTGGGTTATCTAGAAAATAATGCATACCAGCGATTTTGCTGACGATTTTATCATATCAGGATACCTATATGTTAGATACATACCGTAGTTTCCCAATGTAATACATACGTCACGGATTAATGCTCTCGTCTCCGGCTTGCTTTGATAGTCGTCGGGCTCCATGCTCTATTTAACTCTATTTTGCACTGCGGGCCTCCGGAAGGAAGTGCAGAATATGATATATATATATGATATATATATATATATATATATATATATATATATATATATATATATATATATATATATATACTTTTATTCTCTTCAGAGATCACTAAGTGGTCTGCTATTTAAAAGCCCACGTCTGTCAAACTTACGTATTTAACTTACGACATCATTTAGAGTTTATTTAGATGAATGATTTGACGTTATGAACCTATTCTGTAACTTACCAACATTCCATAACAGGGGACGGTAGTTCTATATAGTTTATAGCATTCGTCAAATTCAGTTCAAATATTCATGTTAACAGATTTTCAGTTTTGCTTATTAATTACCATATTAATTACCATAGTATAGAAAAATCTGAACGTCAAAGTACCGAGTAAGGAATCGATAAGATTAATTATAATCGATAAGTATCCCTCATATCCATGCCGATGGCCTAGTTTTTGAGCAATTGTAGTTTGTTTTCTTAGGTATGCGTGTCACATACGTTTGCTGTTGTTGCGGACCCAAACCGGCAAAAAAAGAGCAGCTATAAAATTATGAGATTTTGAGATAAGATTTTGTTCCAGTTTTTGTCACGACCGATTCTCCAGGTGGTATACCAAAGAGGAACGTGAAAAGCATATATTCACACCAAACAAATGAAGCAGAAACAACTAAGATGAGTTGGAAACGTTAGAAATATTCAGCACAGAGACAGATAAAGTGCAATGGACCTTGTAAGGCTTATATACATATCATAACAGTAGAATTACAGTACGTATCGATTGAATTAGTATCATTGTATCATGCCATCTCTATCTATATTACTATATATTACGTGTTACAGCCCGACAAAAGCAGCATGTTTCTTATCCTTGAACGCTTCTTATATATATATATATATATATATATATATATATATATATATATATATATATATATATATATATATATATATATATATATATATATATATATATATATATATATATATATACATATATATATATATATACTAGACAAACAGAGCCCACACTATCACACGTACAAACACATACACGCAGAAATAATAAAGAGTGTACTTTTTTTTGTTTTATTCATTTCTGTCGAACTCACTTTTATCCTCAAAGATGAAATCAAACCCATTATATGCTGAGATGGTGTTCTGCTTGAAGCCTTGTGTTTACATAAATATATTAATCTCTTTCTTTTCGACCCATTTTTGATTGTTCAGACTGATAATACGATACGAGGCTCGTGGGTCTCCTAGCAACCAGAATAACATAATGTGATTTTTTTTTTTTTTTGGTGTTGTCTTTATACCGCGTGATCTTTGCTCATAAGCTTCCTAACTCTACATCCCGGTTTAAAGCAGCTGATCACATCGGCAGATTATTTCTATTTCTAAGCTACAGAACAGAACACTGATAACGTGCGCAAGATATTTAATGCAAACAGTCATCCTTTAAAACCAAGCCACCCTGCGGGAATTACATGCGTTTGTTTCTGTGTTTTCAAAAATATTTATGTTCGAGTATTCAAGACGGGTATGAGATCATGACCAAGTTATGTCAATTAGTTTAATTAATTGACATGAATACTTTAATTCAAGTAAAAGAAGAAGACCAACTCTCCTTTTTATCAGTTCTTTGCAACTGCAGAACATGTTGTCTTATGTAAGATAGATTGAATTATATGAACACAATATAACCTATACTGCTGCGACGCAAAGTTATCACGAACCACTTGAATTCGATTTACGTGCATAGATCTAAGTGAACTGCTAATTTAAAGGCAAAACACTACTAAACGAACAGTTATCCAGTGGTATACTCACTACTGTAGGACCTAGAACCAGAAGAACTCTCTCAGCTGGTCAGATTACTGTAAAAATGGCATGTTTTTGGTGGTGCAAATATTACCCTACACCCTGTAAAGTGGCCAACGCAATCTAATGGCAGTTTGCTGGCTCAGTCATAACAGAAAACGACAGCTCTCTGGTGGTTACAAGATACTACCTTAGAACCTATACCAGGTATAAAATCAGTTGAATGAAATAGCAGCTTCCTGGCTACTATCCTACACCCTGCTCTAAATAAATTCATATCAAGCAAATAGCAGTTCCCTACCTCTATTTCTCCTTTACTATAAGTCATTCAGTCAAATTTATCTAAAGTATTAAAAGTTGATCGAGTTGCAATGCAAATCTAATTAATTTTTTACGAGTGATATGAAAAAAGAAAGGAATGTTGGGTGTACGTCATTCATGAATACATTAATGTTTGAATGTTTTAATTTTCCTCCCCATGCAGATATCATTGAGGTTCTGCTTGAACACAAGATACAACTTGGCGATGCGTTATTGAGGGCAGTAGAAGAACAATTTACTGGAGCTGTGCTGATGATATGCGAACATATCAAGCAAAAAGATATTCCGGTAAGTTCATTTTCTGAGATTTTAAAATGGACTCGAAAGTTGGTTTGGGTGCCAAAAGAGACGTTTTGAACAAAAGACCAATAATTCAGCCACTCAGAAATAACACAAATTCAATCGAAGAAGAAAAAACACTGATTCCATCAAATCATATTTTACCAAAAAAAAATGTCAGCACAATACTTTGTTTTTTTAATAGCTTCCTGGAACTTATGACACAGTGGATAAAAATTTATCCATTTTGCCTTAACTGAGGGGCCGAGGTCATCCTCAAACTTTCTATTTTTCTATTTTCTTGGGCTATTACATCAACCATTTCAAGGCATTTCACCACGGCATTTTTAATTTTTTTTATTAACGTACAAACATCCTGATTAAAAAATCACACAAAAAGGTTTTCGTTGGAAGTTCGCCTTTCTCATATTGTTTGTCAATGATTAGAATGTGCAATTACGAATGCCACGAGCCTAGCTTTAATTTCATATGTGATAATAAAAAAAAACAATAATAATAAAAGAAACAATGGCAGCAACGCTGCAGAAGCTAATCTTAGCTTCTAGTTTAGAAATTTGTTTTGATTGGCAATATTTCTGAGCAGTTTATTCCATTTGTTTTTTTTTTGCGAAAAATATATGATAAAGGCGGGATAACGGTGTCATTTTCTGTTCCTCCAATCTTCTTTTTCTTCATTGCTTTATGATCCGTATTTGGCATACATAGTTTGCTACATGTTTTGGTAAAGACAAGACATAAAAATAAATGTAACTTTTTCAAGTTTTATCGAAATAAACAATGATAAAAATTTGAAATCAACTTGAACAGTCAAAATGCTATAATTACCGCTAAATTGTGTTCTTGAATACTTAAATGTAGAGCTGCATTTGTGGTATCTTTAAACCAGAATGTTAAACTGTATTGGTTGATGGGTGACTTCATCATAACAGGGTATGAGCCAATGTTACTCTTGTAAGATATCATGAAAAGGTTTCGTAGCGTTTTCCCGATATGGACTGATTTCAATGTTTTTTATCCCTAATTTACTGTACGGTGTATACCAACCACCCCTTGTTAGTACCCGAACAATTCCCCGATATTTTAGTATATGGAAATTTCCTTCAAAAGTGGAAACATTGTCACGAGCTTGTTTTATAAAATAGATCGTTGTACTTATACCGAGGGATAAAAATATGCCCCATTGCAAAAACAAAGAACCAGCAGTTTATACAGTTTTCATTCATGCAACAGTAAAACGAAAACGTAAAGAAAATGGTATCTCTCTGCTAAATCTGCTAAAAATGTTGTGGATATCAAGCTTGAATTGTGCTGACCCAAAATTGTGCACGAAAATTGTACCCTTACAATAATAGTACGACCTGCAACATGTTTATAATTCCACGTACCACAGAGAAACGTTAAAGAGCACAAATTGGAATCCGCTCCAACAATATAGGTCATTCTAACATGTCGTATTCCACACACAAACTGTGGAAAAGTTCAAATTGAAAATCTGCCAAGTAGTCCTTTTACAGAGAATGACATCGAACTAGATAAGAAGTCCAAATAACTAGTAAATATTTGACTTGATCAGATCTCACACAGGTGGAAATATTTCCTTAAAAATGACAGGAAAATTTAGATGGAAGACATTTTGCTACTCACACCAAAACGCATACTGGTCATGAATACTAAAAGGTTGAAATACAAATTTCATTATCATTACATATGATCTATGGCCTACATTTCATCATAACTGAAAACTCAACAGACGGCTTTATGACCTCAAATGACCTATTATCAAAATATGATCGTTTGTATGAAAAGTTGCCTCACACAAACTACTCACGAAAATTTCCGCCAAATCGAATGAAAATGACGAAACGGCAGTCATTCAAACACGGTTACGAAAGTGACAGAATTTCGGCAGAATCGCACGATCGCTATAAATTAACTGAAAGCTTTCAGCTGAGCTAAAAACGATTTTGGTGATTCGATAATAAGTCATTGAGTCAAAACGTCTGTGATTTATTGAGAACATGAAAGTATATTGTTTTAATTACTTTCTACGATAGCTACGGTATATAGAAGTGATTTTCTGTCGCTTAACATGAAAATGTCTAAATTGCGTCAAAAATATTTTGCGTTGATGTATATTGATGATGAATACATTAACCTCAAAGCATCTAGAGCATCTCAAAGCACTAGAGAGCAAAAGAGGACCATTTTTTAGGTTTATAGTCTGTTAAAACCCTCCGGAATACATTCCTTAGAGACTCAACTGAAGAAGACGTTGATATACGTCAGAGTATTTCTAATTGTTCATGTTAATCCATTTCAATATTTGTCAATTCTCAATTCAAACATGTTCGTTTAATTTGCATGTACACAACATAGTTTCATGTCCTGAACTAATCTACATATGTGTGTGTTAGACTACAGGTAGTCCAGCCGCTCCAATTAATTATGTTGTTTGCAGAGTCATTTAAGTACATCCTAGACTGAAAGCATGGATTTCTAACGGTAGGCAACCATATCAAAATTATTATTTTTGGCCTAACGTCATCCTTTGAACCATTTGATGTGTTTTGTAGATATTCGAGACTTTAAAGGAACTCTTGGTGGTTCTTATTTTTTTGAAAGACTATGCAAAAGTCTTTTAATTGCAATTATTACAACATCACGAGCGCAATTAATATTATAGATCGTCAACAACAACAAAATTGTTTTCCCTTTTTCGCTTTGTTTCGTAGAATCATCCAAACTGTTAGATTTCTTTCGGTTTACGTCAGCATGCTTGAACAAATTTTACGAAGCAAAAACATACCAACATATTACCATATTTGGCGGCCGTACAATTTTTCCATGCGCACAACAACCTTAATTCACTCGAAAGTATCTTAATAATATACTTTAAATGTTAACAAGTAGAATTTATATAGACCATATATGTTTAGAAACTGGACGGCCAGCATTGATGTGGCGAGACTAAAACCCTGGCCATATAACCCAGACTAAAACATGATCACCCAATTTACCTCACCCCTGTCCACTACTTTCCAGAACAACTATTCTTGCTATACCCCTTTAACTAATATTTCACTTCAACTATAAATCTCTCTATTTTCCTTGATTTAATGCTTCAATGTCGCTAGGTGCGTCCTTCCTCCTGTCCATGTATTCATATTTTTATATTATTATTTACACAAATCCAATATTTGTCCAGCCATTGTAATCGCCACGGAATAGATGCGGTTAGCGCCTTGTAAGATTGTCTTATTTTTTTGTCAAATTGAGAGGAAGGGCATTACTTCATTTTCTTTAGCCTATTATTATCATTATTTATCTTTAAAACAAAACACGGAGAATGTACCTGGAAGATTTCAAACACACAATTTTTTCTCTTTCTCTCCTCTCCTCATTTTATTCTGTTCTTAAAATTTTTTACTGAAGTCACAAGGGGAATAAGGGGGGGGGGAGAGTACTTTAAAAATGACTTGTGACTGACTTTCGTGTGTAAAGGTAGGTCAATCGACAACATCTGTAAATAATGTTTATTTTAACTTTATAACGTATAATTTCATGTTTTTTGTTATCTTCATTTATTGGAATGATTCAGTCGGTTTTCCGATAGTTACAAAACTATCAAAGGAAAGCATCACTGCACCGCTATTCTGATTTCCTGTCTCATTGATCATAAACGTTACAAATTCCTCTGCGTTTGCATTTGGAACTGATTTTCAGTTTAAGGCATGGATGTGCAAAGCTCCACTTTACAAAAGACCCTCCCCTCCCCCCTCCCCCAGCACCAGATCCCACCCCCCCCCACCCCAGCCAACAGCCCAGCCTCTAGAACAATGTACTTGTACCAATTTACCGACCGTCACCGAATTTGCAGAGAACTTTAAATTTCATCTGAAGGGTTTTACTACGTCATAATTATATTTCAACATGACTATTTCTTAGTTGCAATTTCAAATAAACATGAATTTTTTTGAGCATTGTTTATTGAGGCTTATCTATGAATAACACTAAGGAGTCAGTAATACCCAACAGATTTGCAAACCTCCAATTCAATAAACGACTATAATATGAAAATATATCTATGAATGAAGGTGGCTACTGCATTTTGTCTTTTTTGAATCGAATAGAGTTATATTTGTATCTATAACTCGGTCAATTTGGTTGGCTTTTCAGTGATCACACACAATATACTGCTTTAAGAACGGTCACGGTGTTTAAATAGTGGCGCTCTTTGAGAATGAAAAATATGTCCTTTCTCCACTTTGTTTAACCCGTTCATAGTCATTAATATCTATAACATTTGCAAACTTGATATACTGCCATCTCTCTTTATGATTTGCATACACATCTTTCTAATTTTCTTGTCTTCCTGATTTTTATTCTTAATTTTACAGGAATTTTTAAATTGCCGCGCTCTGAATGGTGACTTTCATCCGGATATCACACCCATTGTCTTGGCAGCACACCACAATAACTATGATATTATAAAGATCTTATTAGAGTACGGCGCAAGGATAGAGGAACCGGAATATTACGTATTTAGTACAGAAACGAATACATTACAACATTCTCTCGGTTTACTCAATATTTACCGTGCTCTGGCCAGTCAAGCCTACATCTCTCTGACCAGCATAGATCCAATAAATACTGCTTTTGAGAAAGGTTACCTTTTAAGGAAACTTAGTCGGAAGAATGCTGAATTCTCGGAGGCTTTCATCGAGCTGGCGGAACAATGCGAACAGTTCGCTGCCGATATTTTGGGCCATATTCGAAACCACAAGGAGCAGACGTGTGTCCTATACCACGATCCTAACATGTACGAAGGCGGAGACGAGGATGACGATTTGGGGCCGTATAAAGTCAAAGTAGCAATAAACCTACAACAAAAGAAGGTAAAGTATAAAGTAGAGGATAAAGGTGATGAATGAGCAGGGGTGGATCTAATATTGATGATAAAGGAGGGGAAGTGTACCCGTGTAAGGACGGGGGTGGGGTGGTGGTGGGGGTGGAGGTGGGGGATCATCTCCAGATCTAAACAAAAGTTCTGTGTGAGGTTAAACAATGTGTGTGTACTCCTCCTCCCCCCCCCCCCTCCCCCCCTATACCCTTACCCCAGATATTCGTCAATTAAACTTTTCTTCATATTCATTCTTTTTAAATCCGTTTTCATCATTGGTCGGAATAACTATGGCATAGAGCATAGATAGAAGTTATCAACTGACATGTCCTACCCATGTCCTACCCACCATATGATATATCTGGTGGCTTGGGCTGTCACATTACATTCAACTATTGCCACCATGAACATGACCGTTTAGATGTTTGAGCTAGAAGAGCTCAAAGATTAGCATAGTGCCCCCGAACTCATCGGTTAGCTCTCGCTGCGGAATGGTAATTGTTTCATCCAGGGTTTTGTAAAATGCCACCTTAAAACACCTTCAATCCTCCAGATGTGTAGACCAGTAGTTTACTTCATCCTCTACAACATCCGAGCATCAAAAAGAATGGTTAAGACTCAGAAAATGCCAACAAAAATCAATAAAGTAGGACACTTTTGGGCTACTTTCCGACAATGGTTAACCTTCTAGGCGGACGTACTCTTACCTAATTGTGGAACGGTATATACTAATGTGTCTAGTGCAGAGTTCCCTCGTGCGGTGGTGGTGGTTAATTGTGATCTACTGCCCTCTTTATTTAAAATTGCCACTCTCTTAGTTGTAACTTTGTCTGGTTACAAAGGTATATTTTTTTTTTTCTTCTTCATCTTCTTTTTCTTTCTTTTATCTTTTTATGTCCTGTCAATATTAGTTTCGATTGTTATGCGAACTTGTAAAAAGCAAATAATGCAGTCGAGTAAATTGACCACAAACATACGTTATTCTATTAAAAAAAAAAAAAAAAATCCAAACATGTTTGAAAAATTCCTCGGACTTTCTTGTTTCCAAGCAAATACTACCAGTGGGGCTGGGGGGAAAAAACCGTCTGGATGAATAAGTCGTTGGAATTGGAGAATATTTTGGAATTGAACGTATTCTTTACCTACTATAGTAACTTTGTGAAAAACGTAAAGAAATCTAGTTAAGAAGAAGAAAGAAGATGTTAGCTTGATCAATTCGAGCCCATTAATTTAACATTGCTGATTGGGTATGAAAGAAGTCGTTATACCTCCAGACCAAACTCAAATATATAACCTTTAATTTTCTTTCCAACCCTTTTTCAGTTTGTTTCGCATCCCCATTGTCAACAAAGACTGACCCAGCTTTGGTACGAGGGACTGCCCAGGTGGTATAATTCCAGTTTCTTAACCAACGTACTATTCTCAATGATTATCGGGATGAGCTTTCCGATCCTTAGCTGTATGTACATCATCTACCCATGGGGAAGTGTAGGCAGGTAAGCCGGTCATTTGAAGAGCATGCATCAAATTATGTTGCCCTGCGCATTATGCTAGACAACGTTAATAAATGGTCACTGGTAATGAAATTATGAGTAAAATGCATATTTCAGGTGTTATTTCGGGGAAGAGGGATAGGAATCCGTATTAGAGTCTATCCAAAAATCATGATATGTACAACTTAGCTATTATCATGAATATTAAAACCAATTTGTAACATGCTGAATGGCTAAGGAAAAGACGTGGAGGGGGAGGGAGGGGGGTTGGGAGGGAGAGGCGATCATTCCGTTGCTTTGAAAGATTATGCTAATAATTCCAATCATCTCATTTTCCCCCCTCTCTCCTATCGGTTCTAGGTTCGTGAGGATACCACACTGCCAGTTTCTTTGTCATCTCACGTCGGGTATAGCGTTTCTAATTCTCCTCGGGATACAGTCAACATATCCGACAGAGGAAGAGGTACAAAGAGACAGACGAAAAGAAATGCCAACTCCATCTGAATGGCTTATTGTTCTCTGGGTTATCGGTAAATTAATTAATTAATACAACCACTCTTGTCTTCTGCCATATACCTTCACCGTCACACCCCTAGCTATATTCTCTTAATTATTTATGTACACATTGTTACCATTTAACCAGTGGCGTAGAGGAGGGAACTTAGTGCTTTTTACCATTACACCCCAGCTCCCCAGCTCCCCCCCCCCCCCCAAATTCACACACATCCCTCAATCAACAAATTTACCTCCTCCTCCTCCTCTTACTCTCTTGTCCATGTTAATAGGAGGAGGAAGACTAAGATGCTAAGATGATTCATGATTAAACCTTCACGTCCTCAATTTACTTCAAAGCCTTTTCACCTCGGAACCCCCCTAAAAAAGAATGGTTCCCGTGAAATTGGCCCTGGATTAATATCATCCGCTGTTCTGTTAATAAAGCATATTCAATAGTTAAAACATAATTGACTTACAGCTAAGTCTAAGAAAGGTATATATAGTGAGGTCCAGAGAGCCACTTCGGGCCCAGGGATCGTTATGTCATATGGGCCCTCTTGTTGCACTCGTCGGGACTCGTTATATAGTTACAATTATTTGATAGGTCCTATATATATAGTGTGTCATGAAGTCGTTTAGTCACATGTTTTATTTTTATTTTAATGGTCATCAGTAGTTACCCCTACAATTTAGCATGTAGAGCTTCAAAAGTACTTTTCTTGAGGTTCTGGCTTCCCAAGTTATCCATAGACTAGAGGATAGTATTATTAGACAATCAAATGTCTAAAAGAGGAACGAATGGTCTGAAGGAGGCAGAGAAGTGTTTGCTCGCTGGGGCTTGTAAAAGATATTTCGGACAATGCCAATGACAGATATATCCACATGGAAGTGGGAAAGTGGTGGGAGATGTGAAGGGGTGGAGAGGGTGGTGAGGAGGGGGAGGGGAGGAGGGCATTTCGGTACGGCTTTTGGCTGGTAGTGAATGCAACCACTCACATTATGTTTACACATCATTATATATTTCTTCCAAGTCTTCCTCTGCATTTTTTTCTTCTAGGTTTGACATGGGTGGAAATTAAAGAAATTCTCTACCATGGGTCAAGATATCTAAACGACCGTTGGAATGTTATGGATTTCTTAACTTTATCTCTCTATTGGGCTTCCATTGCCCTAAGAATCGTGGTTATCACCAATTCGGTACGTATTGACTTTGTCAAGGTGGACCATTTCGTTTATGGTAGGCCATGTGGGACAAAATATACGAATTAAATCACGAATTTCACGAATTAAATCAGCTGATTTGAATACGTGTATATCTTCGAATTAATACGCGTAGAAAACATGGTAATATCTCTGTCCCATGTGGCCTACCAAATTCGTTTTGATATATGATATGACTCATTCAATGTCGGGTATCAACTTTAAATCTCAGTGTTTGGCACGAAGAAAGCCAAGAACCCTATAATCAACATCATGAAATACCCACATATGATTTTGAGTACTTAAGTATTTGATTATTTGCTCAAGAGAGCTTACAACGTCTGAAAACTGATATGCTACATCTATGGCAAGCCACGTGGGACAAACACCGCATAATATATCCGCGTATTAATTTGACTATATACCCGTATTAATTCGAATATATACCCGTATATATTATTTGCCGAACATAAGGCTTAAATATATCCGCGTATTAACTCGAATATATACACGTATTAAGCCATGCTGTTGTCTAGATCAGGTATACGTTTGGCCTGGGTGTACGTCAATAGATACTAACTTTGCTAGGGCCCACTTATTGCACTGGCGAGACTACAATGTGGGTGAAAGCTATAAGACATGCCAGTTATTGTCTGATTTAATACGCGTATATGTTTGAATTAATACGCGTATATATTCGTACAAATACGAGGATATATTATGCGGTGTTTTGTCCCATATGGCTTGCCATATACATCAGTATGATATACCGAGCTCATTCGCAGAATTAAGAAATTTCAATTTTCCATTTAGTTTTGCCTCATCTAACCAAACATAACACACATACACAGTTATTACACATTAATTTGTCAAATGAAAAGGGGAAAATAGATCAGCAAACTAAATGACAAGTATATTATTATTTTTGAAATCTATTAATTTACATATTTTGTACGATTTTGCAGGATTACGGTGATCTTGAATTGATGACCACGACCGTTCTTCCAACCTATATGCCGACTTTGATGATGACGACGGATGACGAAGACATCACCATCATCTCGAGTGGAGACCAACCAACCACCAGTCCTCCTGAAGAATTGGAACGCATCCTACGGGAAATTGAAGACCTTTCATTCGTCGTCGACGACATCCGGGAGAAACAAGCCAGTAACCGTGACGACGTTGATAAAACCTTCAAAATGTTTAGGAGTACCTTAGATGATGTCCAGACCAAGATTGACGTTATCATGGAGAGCGTTGATAATTCTGGATCTTCCGGTGGCAGTGGAGGGAAGGTTGGGAAACGCGGCAAGAATTCGGGTGCAGGGGGCATTGTTAGCGCGGATCTAATAGGTGTCAGGGCGGATTGGGATGACTTTGAACCGATGTTAATAGCGGAGGGTTTGTTTGCAATCGCGAAAGTCTTGAGCTTTCTCCGGCCTATATGCTTTACGGTCATGAGTAGACACGTGGGGCCTATGCAGATCTCTCTAGGCGGTATGATGTTCGATATCTGCAAGTTTCTCCTTATCTTCTCATTTGTCTGGTTTGCTTTCTCTCTTGGTATGAACCAACTCTACTCCTCCTACTCTTTCGACGCCAACAATCTCTGCCAAAATCAACAAGATCCGATTGCAAATTGCAAACAGCCCTTCGATTCGTAAGTATAGCTTATGAAATCCGTTGATAATAAAGAAACCAGGCAGCAGCAAAACTGCAGTGTTGTTTCGATGATGCCACATGAAATAATCTGATAATAATGTGACACACTATATAGGCTGTAGCGTATATAGCCCAGGATGAACACAACATACTTCAAAGTATAGTCTGCAGTAAAGAGGCATTGAGATATGACAAACAATATTCACATTGGGCAGCTGACAACCGAGATGGACAATTTTCTTGTATTCAGCATATTGAGATTGATCTCTACCAAAGACAATAGGCTTCTTCTCACAAGCCTTCGGTCAGAGATCAAATTCAATATTGATTCAATAACAAAAGTAGGGTAGGGGAATGCATGGGTAGATTGAATAGAATAAGAGGGAGTTTATAAGGGGTATGGTGCCCTCCTTGAAAGTGTAGTGGGTCCAAAAAAAATTTAAAGAAGAAGTAGAAAACAAAAATAAATTTAAACAGCTATGAAAAAAAAAATGACAGGGATATTATTCAGTCACTGGGCGTATTTTCGAGAAAGAAAAAAAACAGGAAATGGAAGGATTGAGTTGTACCTCATAATCGATACGAAGTAACGCCAAGTGTCAAATAACCTTGTCTTTAAAGCAGAATGCAGGGTTGATTGCCGAGCAGAGGACATTTCAGTTTTGGTTTCCGTTCGGTTCTGTTCTATTCGATTATGTTATTGTTATGTTCAATGTAACAAATACTACTACGGAATTCACCAATTGGTTCAATCTTTTGTGGTCAGCGGAGCCTGGGACACACGGGAAGTGCCACTCCCCCCCCCCCCCCACTTCACAGCCCGCCCCAATTTAGTGAGAAAAACATCGAAAGTACCCACTTTCATAAATTATATTGTTTTTAATCTAATATGTTCTTTTGTTATTTATGCAAAGAATTTTGGAAAATTGATGCCTTGACGTGAGGAGGGAGGATTGGGGAAATGTGGGTAGGGGTGGTTGGTTAGGGGGTGGAAGGTAGGGTTAGAAAAGAGTATGAT